>NC_142407.1:11054256-11354256 GCF_059441095.1 Idiotropiscis lumnitzeri
GATTAAATCCGGCAGCCTTAAGAAGATAGAGCGGATTTTTCCTTTCTAAGAGGATCACCAAATGTCATGAAAGTTCGTTTTGTTGAGTTGCCCATTTGAATCTGCTTCCTCGTTTATATTGAATTTGTATTAACGATGAAAGCTATTTTAGCCCAGTTTTAGCTCGGGGAAAGTCTTGGGCGCATATTAATAATGCAATCTGTATCTGTAAATACATACAACATTCCAAGGAAATCACAATGCCTCACCACTCATGAGCTATTTTTAGAACAAGCTCGCCAGCTACTTCTGTGGTTCTTTCTGGGCGATGGCATAATATTTGGAATTGCTGTCAATGAGTTGGAAACGGAAGTCACCGGGAAATTGCCGTGCTCTGCAGAATTGCTGCAAATGTTTGCTTCTTGCATCACAAAAATCTTGATCTGACAACCAGGTGGTCTGAAAAAGAGGGAGGCTCCAAATGTGGTATGTCTCTTCCCCTGTGTGCCTGAACATGCATACCGACCAAAACGGAGATAGAATACCAACCTGACTGACCGCCCCCCCATTGCACACATTCACAACGCATTTAATTTACAGGGCGGACGATGAGGACGATGATCGGGAAGAGTTCACATCTGGCGGGCTGTCGAGGAACAACGTAAATTCCCTCCCATGCCCTTATTGGCTGATGAGTTGCTATGCTCCTCTCTTGCTCCTCTCAGCCCCAATCAAAGCCATCATGATATGAGTCAGCATCAGCAACCAGGCACACCGGGTACAATTCATCCGGAGAGTGTTTGGGTGGGATGGGGTGGTGTGAGGTGGGGGGGGGCGGTTAATGTGCTCACAGTGAGGCGGGATAGTGGCTGGAAATCAGCGAGAGAATTTGCCAAAGTGGCTAAAGACCTCCGTTGTCATTTTCTCCCAGGCCTGGAGAGCGGAGCATGCTCAGTGCTGACACCGGTCGACTGCCCCCCCTCTCCCGCTCCCCCCCTCCCCCCCCCCTGTGAGATGCTGCTGCAGTGTTTCCCAGCAGGCTTGGCACAATAGACTCCTAACAGGAGCGACACAGCAGCCGAGCGCTACCTTCTCAGTGCTGTGTCAACCTTTTCTTGTCCATCCTTTCTCACTCCTGCCCCCCCCCCCATCCCCCGCCCCTCCCTTCTCTCGTTGTATCCTCACACGTTTTTTCCTCACTTTCTCACACCGATCTTATCTCACTCTCATACCACCCTCCCCACCCCTTCGTCTCCCTCGCCCTCGCTCCGCCCTCTTCCACATCTCACGTGCTCCCGTTGCTAACCTTAAGACTGTGGTTGCCATGGTGACAGCAATGTGCTGCGCAAACGTCAAAGAGCCCCAATCCACCCAGGATGACTTCCTTGTTTTTTTTTTGTGTTTTTTTTAACACTTGCATTACGCCTTGCTCTTTTGAGTTTCCATGTGTCACACAACCATGCTTGGTTTGGATTCATCCATCCGTCCATCTGCTAATTTGAAAACGAGGCTCAAGATGTCATCATTTGTTTGTGTTTTTTTTTTTTTTTTTTGTCGGTGGCCCTGATCTCAGCTGTTGCCAAGCAGACTTCACTCAGATTTGGACAGCCAGCTGACCTTGGCACCGCTGACCTTGACAAATGAGCCACTTCCTGGGGCCTCAACCTGTCACGAGCATCCATTTAATTCACGTCATGCACGTCAAGTCTTCAATGCCTCACGTCTATTTGTCATTCATACCAAGGAGACGTTTATACTAACTCGTTGAAAGCAACAAAACTGGCAGCATATATGCTGAAAGATTTATGTTTTATGCACCCCCCTCTTGGGCTGCACTTAGCATTTGTATAGCGCTGTTACTGAACAACATGCTTAGCTGGACTAGCAGGTTTCTAAATCTTGTAATTCAGACAACCTGCGTGTGCATGTTCGCACATCTCGCGTCACTGCGTGGTCATCTTAGGTGACTTTTTAAGAGAAGAAATAATGTTTCTCTGTTATCTAATGAAAGAGGATTTCATTAAAACAACTTTTGAGGTGGCAAAATGGGCAGTATAGGGTTGACTTTGCTAATTAAAACAGAACACACCCAAGAGAAGAAAAAATAGATTTATTTAGCATATTTTCGGAAGAATGTTACTGTTAAAACGTGCTCTGCGCTAGTGCTGCTGTGTAATCCGCCTTTCACGCGAAATCACCTTCAGCCCCTTTGAAACCCGCGCGAGTCCAATCTTCTTCTTTTGCAAACAAATGCAGCTAATACGGAGCTTCTCAAAGGTGAAAGGTCACCTCCTCACTCCTCTGCATTAATCCTTGTTTATTCCTATTTCGCTTGAAGCAGCCCCCCCCCCCCCGACACTTACTTCATTTGTCAAGAGCTAAGAGTGGCGACAACATGTTGTGCGTTAAAAGCAGACGCTCCACTCTGAACTTGACATCGCCCCGATACCCGCATGCACTTTGTTGGCAAGAAGCAGACAGACTTAAACAACATGGGCTAATGGCTGTTTAAAGTCATTATGTCTGCAAAGATAAACTCGTATGACTGTGAAAGGGCAGGAGTGTTGTTGCGCCGCATCACGGTGATGATGTGCAGGTATGCCGCTGCTCAGTTCCATCACGCTGCCGAGCTGTCTCTCCTTTTCGGGGAGAGATTAGGAGGCGAGCAGCGATGGGGCCTGGGAAGCATTTATGAGCGCGGGACATACATAAAAAGGATCCGTGTCAGAACATATAGGGCTTGGGTCTTTTTTTTTTTTTTTTTTTTTTCATTTTCACAAGTTGCTCTACAAGTTATGCCACTCCCACGCTGGCCGACTGCGCCCCTCCACCTCCGGACCCCGAGACTAGTCCGACCCACGTCTGTTGAAAAAAACGCAGATGAGAGGAGATGAAAATACAGCAGTGGAGTTTATTTGTGGATAGGCGTTGTATTCTTTTCAATAGGATGGAAGATGGCGGAATAGAAAGTTTTCAGTGATCTGGAGATGTCTCGGTCTGACCACTAGGGGGCACTGTGTAAAAGGAGTACCGTATTTTCGGGCCTATAAGCCGCTACTTTTTCCCTTGATTATGAACCATGCGGCTAAAACAACGGTGCTGCTTCTCTGTGGATTTTTCTTTCACCAGTAGGGGGTGATCTATAGTTCAGAAAAAACGCTCAATATATCTAAATTTTTATTTTCTTTTGGGTCTGTTCTGTTTTAATTAGCAAAGTTGTTCGCGTGTTAAAAGGCACTGATTTAACAATCTGTTTGTTAGGGATCGGAAAATGAAGCTTCAAATTTGCTTCATGAGCCAGTTGTTGTATTTTTCAGTCCTCTAGATGGCACTGTTGGTTTAAATAAAGGGTTTAAAAAATGGCAAGTCAGTGTGCTTTCAGCCCAATGTTGAACCGAGAGTGCCATCTACTGGAGTCCAAAAACACTACAACTGGTTCATGAAGCAGATTTGAAGCTTCGTTTACCCATCACTGTTGTTTGTGTACCTTTTATGTGCTTTATCATATCGTCACTTTGAAACGGCTTACTTCTGACATATAACCTGAAGGTATATGTCAGGCTGCTGAACGGTATCAGTGTGGTAGTGTCAGAGCATTTTTTTTTTTTTTCAATTCCGACGTACGGTATCGGTGCCTCCCTTACAAGTCTTGTCTAGTCGACATGCTGCTGCTTTTGCTTCTTCTCTAAAATTCTTGCGCAAAACTTTTATCTGACCTTTCCATGTTGATTGATTGTATTGTACTACGTTTTCCTCCTTTCCCCTCAAGTTTAACGGTGCACCCCCCCCGCCCCCACACCTCCGTTTTTGTAACACTGCCAAGTGGCACGCAATAAATGTCACACGCATATGCGTTTATGTCCTTAAACGCTACAAAATAGTTTGTTTCCAGTTGAGCGGCAGCCCAGAAGGTTTGCAAATAGTTTGGCGGCAAGCCTCGGTTTTGAAATGCACACCGTCCCAGAGGTTCGTATCATCTGACGTCGGCTCTCGACAAATTTCACATTTTACAAGCTTGCATGTTTTGAGGACGTGTGCGATGGCGGCCATTAACTCATTCACTACCATAGACGGATAAAGACGTCAATCATCCATTTTTTTTTTTTTTTACTCGACTGGAAATGAATGAGTTAATTTCTCAACACGGACGACAACTGCGTGACTCGAAATCTACGCGGCATCATCTCGATATCCTCATTTCCTCTGCGCTGACGTCACAAATACTCACATTTCTGACGCATACATAAACCACATGCCCACCCACGTGCACGCCGGCCCCGCGAGCGTCCCATCCTGTAGAATGTCGGAGGAAGTTGAGTGTTGATATTGGGGGGGGACACGACGGTAAGAGCGGCGGATCTCTCCACACTGTAGCCCCCCTGCCAGGAGTTGGTTACCTCTGCTGACAGATTAGATCATCCGCCGCCGCCATGAGGAGGAGAGAGTGGAGAGGAAAGAGCAATTAGGTTTAGGGAAGCACCCAGTCGGACCAGGCTGGCGTGTCCAAACTTGGCCACACGCTGACCTTTTGTTCTTCTGTTACGACGCCGATGAGGCGTGCGTTGCTGAGTGCGTTGACCTGTTAAGACATGACCCCTTCGCTGCCCCTTACAAACCGCGCCGCTGTCGCCGCCTCCTCCCCGAGACACGTCAAGAATTCTCCCAGGGCCGCGCGCAGACAAAACCTGGGAGAGCCCAGCAGATGACTCATCCACGCTTTTAGTTTTTTTGTTTTGTTTTGACTTTCAATGGCCGGGTTTCATCGAGAGTTGTGTGATTTTCTTCCGTTCCGTCGACCTGTGATTCTTCTCAGCGGCTTAAAATGTTCAGGGCACACACTTTGGGACAAAATGAAGATAAACGGGTGAACCAGCATTTATGTTTTACAATGATTTTGACTTACTTCATTTGCATCGGTTAATGAGTGACAATGTCAAATTTCAACGTACAAATTCGGGTTATAGCGTTACCTTTAGGGCGCCCTGTGCAACCAAAACTCGGTTCGCAAATGAAAACCTTTTCATAAAACAATTGGTGTCAATATTCCGCCGATTATCGCGACTTGCATTCTATTCTGGTGTTGCCAGAAGTTGAATGTGTCATAACACATTTACTTCACCAAATCTTTTCATGGGCCGGATTAAACCATTTTTGGGCCTGATCTGGCCCGCGGGCCGTATTTTTGACACCCCCCCCAAAAAGTTTGAATTTGCTCAATTTTAATGCATCAGGTGGTTGCACAAAATTAAATAATCTGTATGAAGATACAATTTCAGGTATTGGATTGAGACTATTTCAAAAATCTAATTGAGTAAATGCATCATCATTTTTGGGGGGAGGGGAGAATATATATATATATATTTTTTTATATTCCTGCAAGTTAACTAACTCTGGCATGTCGTACTCTAAATAGAGAACAGACCTCAGCCAAGGTTTAACCTGTAACAAAAGTGATTTATGTTTGTGCGTCCATATGTTGGTTGGACAGTTTCAGTTTTGCAGATGATGACATAAGATGACAGGAATGTACCATTCGGAAAACAGAATCCAGAAACGGTTTGTGACGCGACAAATAGAAACAATTTCAAGCATTCTGTAATGAATTCTACCTCAGCGCAAGTGTGACTCCACCATAAATTCTGATGGAAATCATTCATTTTTTTTGCATATAGTCATCAAAGCAGCACATCCCATCCCCATTGTGGCCTTAATTGCGATTTGCATTCACATTGAAGGCCAACATGTCCATAAAAAAAAATCTAATAAAATAAACACGAGTGTCATTTAAAGCATTCCATAAACAACTCTTTCTGGCCTTCACCTCCGTCAAGTTCTTGCTTTCCCGTCCTATCGTGTCCTTCTTGCCTGACTTTGCTCCTTGCTAGCCTATACATAGACGGGACCTTCGGGGTAGAAAATGCTTTTGCAGAAGGGTCGTGTCTAATATTACTCGGCGTTTCCCAAGATATGATCTTGTTTAATGAATCTTGGATTCTTTCTTGCGCGTTGGTATCGGTGACACCTGGCTCCAACGTGGACTGCGAGGGAGACGTGCATCCACGGGCGTGTTGCGACTCGCCTGCAGCCAAGTGGGAGTGGGGGTGGAGTTCTGAGGGGGGGGGGGGCGCGCGTGTGTGTGTGTGTGTGAGGTGGGGGGGTCGGAGGGGGTTCGTTTCTGACAGACAAGAGGGGAGGCAAAAGATGATTTTGTGTAATACTGCAAGAAGCAGTCTGGCGCTGATTGGGATCTGACTTTTGGCACCTCACATAACGCCCCCAACCCCCCGCACCCCTCCTCCGTCACCACCACTACCACCAGCCCCCCCCCCCCCCCCCCCCCCCCCTCCATCATGTCTCTCCCTCACACGTATCTCCCGAATCTGAGCGTGTCAAATCGGACCCAGATGTGAAGTGGCTTGTGACCCTGACTACAAATTGGCAAGGGCAGACCGTCCCGTCCCGAATAACCCACCCCCTCCACACCTCCCAACTCCCCCCACCCCTTGCCCCATCCATTTGAGTTATCTGGGTGGGGTCAGCGGTGCACAGAGGGGGTCTCGGTCTCACTTGGGCACGGGTCATTACTAAAGACAGAAGATGCTAGTCGAGGAAACCCTTTTTTTTTTTTTTTTTTTTTTTTTGTATGCTCCACATGGGACTTTTCCCGAGGGGGGGGGGGGGGGTTGGGGTCCTCTTGACGCTCATTTATGGCTATACGGCCTGGAAGAGCCGCCTCTTATCTATAAGATCCAGTCAGTCAAGAGTTGATTGCCTCAAAGCGATGGGAAATGCCTTTCTCTGCCTCCTCCCTTCTTCCGTATTCTCTCACTTTTCTTCAGCCGTCCCCACCTTTTCTCTTCCTACTTTTTTTCCGTCTTCCCTCCTTCCTCACTCCCAGTCTCTCTCTCTCTCGCTCTCTCTCTCTCTTGCTCACCCCGCTGGAAGGAGTAGGTGGTCCTTTGCTGTACTTGATTGGTGTGAGTCTATATAGGAGGAGAGACGCGCTAACTGGGATCAGAGTCTGCGGGTGCCCTCTTGCCACACATCCCCCCCCCCCTCAGGACTACCTACTTTTTTTTTTTTCCCCCCAAATTCTTCTTTTATCTTGGGGCTCTTTTACCGAGAGGATTTACTTCATCGTGACAGCATGACGGAGACTAAGAGGAAAGATAAGAAAGGGAGAAGGAAGGGCGGTAAGAAAGGGCAAAAAGAGAAGGAGGGCGATCCCACTCAAGGTAAGATGAAATTGAAGGTGCAGGTTAAATTTCCCGATTTGCATGGTGAGCGTGCTCACGAAGGAAGTTTGCGTCGCCGAAGTAGCGCCCTCGGCTTGTCAAAGCTTGCAGCCAGGTTGTCACATGGATGCGTGTCCTCATGTGGGCAGCGTGTGGAGACACATCTGGTTTTGGCGGCCGGTTGGAGTTGCGGGAAAAGTCGAACGCTGTGATTTGTGCACTCTGCGTTTCGTCTCGAATGAAAAATTGGTCTTTTCAAATGTGGCCGGTCCTGATTCATCGTGAAGTGATCGTGTTGTTTGATTTTCACCCTGGAAGTATTTGTGGAACACGACGCAGCGCCATACACTTTTGGAGAGGCTTAATAATTCATCAGCTTCTTCAGTGATTTTTGGATGTCAGTGATGAGTCACCGTACATAAAGCGTGTCTTTATTTATTTGATTTTTTTTTTTTTTTTTTTTTTGCTTCTATGTCAGCGTAGCTTCCCAGTCGCAAGAGTAGCAAATGTGCTTGCTCACTGGTGGTTGCACGCAAGCCACAACATGTCACTGTAGATTGACCTCAGGTCATGGGGAAGCCCATCCCTTGTTTCACTCCAAATGCTTTGAATGAAACTTTTTTCAGCTTTTTACCGTCATCGTTTCAACTTTTATCTTCTTTGTATCCGCTGTTATGAAATTCGTTTTGTAACATAACAATTCCACATTTTGATAATGATCTTGAAACATTGGAGTGTGCGATGGAATATTTGTATTTTTTTGGAGGGGGGGGGGGGGGGCTGGGGAGTTCATCTTCAGCAGCTCTAATCCAATGAGATAACATAACGAGCCATATTTTTCATGCTCCAATGTTAGTTCCCCAACCTTTAAGCACAAGGCACTAATTTGAATAAATAAATACAACGGCACAACATCTAACAAAAAAAAATGTCCCCAAATTGTGAAGCCATGACAAATTTGACATTCTAAGTGTGAAATCCGGGTCGGTTGAAGTATTTTATGAATGGCGACAAGTGGATGAGGTTTACTGTACCTTCTGCCGACCAAAAGGAAGCACGTGCAATTGTTCCGCCGGCCGTTCTGCATCACTGGCATAGATAGGTGAAAGGCGTAGTAGTCATTAGTAAATAATTTTGTGACAAAATAAGTAGTCGTGATGATCCGGCGCGGCACTTTGGTTGGAAATGTCAACTGTCAATCATGGATATGATCGACCCGGAGATTTTTCATCCATATTGGAATATGACATTCCAGCACATTGTACAATGCAGCAATGTCAATTTCTCCGTTCCTTTGTGTGTGTGTGTGCAATATTTTCTATGGAAATAATAGTTCACCTTCTGCTTAAGTGCCCTTTGTAGTGTTTATCTTCACGGTGCACACGGCATCACGTTGAGTTGAGGCTGTGAAATGTGTCATTCGAGATGAAAAGATTGTGAGTCTCTTAACGCTCTGTAATAAGTCCGATACCACCTTGTAATTATTCATGAGAAAGCGTCACTCTGCCGAGCGCAATAAAACACGTTCAAAAGAGGCCATGCTGGCACCGATTTGTATAGTAAAAAAAACCAAAAAACTGAGAGGTACTCTGTCAATATTCTCCCATTGATGTTTCAAAGTAAAACTCACAATCCTGAGATCACATCCTTGCAATGCGGCAATGCTTTGGGATATGAGTATAATTTGTTCTATAACCAAGCTTGGATCTCAAATCACAATTCCTCATTGAAATCCATAGCAACGCCATTAATCGGTCCCATTTACAGTCGACAAAATAAAGAAATGAGTGCATACAGTAGTCACATCAATAAATAGGTTGAAAGGAATTAAATCGTGGGCATCATGATTCATTCATTTCGATTGTGACGCAATATTCGGTTTTGCTCCTCTCGGCCACTGGGGGCAGTACAACATACATGGATTCGGTCACAACTCTTCAAGAAGTTGCGATAGAATTTGTTATTTTCGACAAAGGGAAATTAATACATGCCAGGGAGTATCGTCATTGTCTGTGTACATGTGGTGCTCCATTGTTGGTGTTCAAATATCCTTTGCTTAAAAGCAAAGCGAATAATTTATCTGAAGGTACCACTGTACCCTTCAATCTCTCCATTAGGAAAAAAAATAACCCCCCAAAAGTAGTGAATATTTAAAAAAAAAAATTTTTCCAACCTGCCCTCACAATCGACGGCCCGTGGTCCTGCATATGCTTGCATGTGCACGCGTCCTTTTGTGTCGAACAAGTGTCAAATCTAATCGTATGTCATCTGACCAATGAGGGGCCGTCAGCCTCATCCCCTCGTCTTCATCTTTCCTCTTAACTTCACACCTTTTTGAAAGGATATGATTTTCCTCGCAGGTGTTTCAGTTTTACCAAAGAGAACTCGGGGCTGCCCAGAAGATAAAAAAAAAAAAAAAAAAAGTGTGTGACATTAATATTGTTGAAATATAATTGCCATTTTGTGTGAATATAATTACAATTTTAATGAGTTACCCCCACAATGACAAATTCAACAGTCCCTTCAGATATTCCGTGACTTCACTTTATTTATAGATGGAGTAAAAATTAGACACACAGAAGCAAAGACGGTCAGAACAATAAATTAAACTCATAAAAAGGCAGTTAATATCTTGAATAACTTGTTAAAAATGTTCACGCCACCCATCAAAAGAGACTTCTGTTCTTTTTGCTGGAATTTATTTTGAACTCATTCACTACCAGTTGAGTAAATAAATTGACGTGTTTATCCGTCAATGGCAGTTAATAGGTTAATCATAAAACCTTTGCTCTTAATAGAACAGTGTTTTAATTAAATAAAAATTAAAATTAATATTGGAAAAATATGATTAGTTCCCTGTAAACTTGTGATTTTTAGACCCATATTCTTGTCAAACGTTTCCCTTTTAAATGACATTATTCAAATATACAGTCGCTTTAGTCTTTAAGCGGCAATTTATTCTAACATTACAACTCACAAAATCCCAACTTTTTCCAATGACTGTTTTTTCTGAGAATTATTCCTTGTCTTTTCAATGTGGCTTTAATATTCGTAATATTTAGCTGTGAGGCTAAAAGAGAGGTTGAGCATCGGTTTGGGGCATTTTGCAGCAGCAATGTAACATGGGGATTTTCTTTCAAGATGGAATATGTGCGCGTGTGTGTGTGTGTGTGCGTGTGTGTGTGTGTGTGCGTGTGTGTATGTTGCGGCTGAAAGCCGACACTCTCATGAGAATGCTAACAAAGCTGCCAAAACGTTAAGTTCTTATTGAAGAAAAAAAAAGACACCCGAGGGGGTGTAAAACTGGGCAACTTTGTTCTCATTCTTCCGTTGAATTGAAGCCCACGGGCGCTTCATCAACTTCCATGCGTTGAAAAGACAGAAGCGTCCCTGCAAAATGTGTGGCCGGCCGAAATGAACATACATTTACAAGCGTTGTCATTTTACTGACCATCCATCTTGTGTCAAGACAAAACACATGTTTGCATCCGGCGCTGTCGCGCTTTGTGTGCGTGCACGCGCGGGCTGCTAATAATTGGTTAAGGAAGGTAAAGTGCCTCCTTCATTGTGTGCCAGATCTTTCTTATCATGTTCAAACACCTACCTGGCATTTTAGAGCTTCAACTGCACTTAGTCGGAAACCAGTAATCAGAGGCGCTGGAGACATCTCAAAGAGTTTGGGCGACGTGCAAAACGGAAAGCTAATCAAAAAAACAACACCTTACAGCGGTTGCATTCATCACTAAGCTGCAAATACAGCAGTAATGTGCCGATAAAACGCCTTAATGCATGCCGAGTGGAGACTGTTTATTTTGTACGTTAAAAGCCACGCTCTCACAAACATGCGTTGACACAAAGCGCAAGTTAAGTCTGGAATTTTTATTTTTTTTAAATGGACCCGACAGGTACGAGTGAGGTCCAGTAACAACAAAATTGAATGCAAACTAGCATCGAGAGATAATGAAATATATTTAGGTCGCGCTGAAAATTTCAATTTCAATGATACTGACACTGATTGACAGTGATTATAATTTATTTATTTATTTATTAATTTTTTAATTAATGCAGCTTTGGTTTTAAATGGCGGTTGTTGTAGGACACAACTGCCTCGAATCATGTATTATTTCAAGGGCTGTCGAAATTAAAGCGTTAACTCAAGAGGAATTAAAAAAAAAAACTCATGTTATTATCTTAACTCAGTGAGCTCGGTTTTATTTACTTCCAAAATGAATTTGCATATCGTGCAAATCGTATTCACGGGTCAAAGAAAGTTATTAGAACAGTCTTTGATTTAAAATGCACTTCATATTTGGGGATTTTACATTCATTTCAATATACGATTCAAGTACCAGTTAAAAGCTTCACCATAAAAAAAAAAAAAAAAAATGCGATTGATTGCGATGAATTTTTTGCGATTAATTAGTTAAAAAAATATAATCGCTTGACAGCACTAGTTATTTCACATATTTTTCCATCACTTGGTGAATATATTTTCCTCCTCTCTGCATACTCCTTTTACGAATGGAAGCGATGGATGCCGCATGATAAAACAAATAAGTTGCAGTATACTCGATGGCTGTTGACGGATGTCCGACAGTGCTCATCTTGAATCACAATGCTGCGCGAATAAATGACAAAAACATTTTTTTTTCATATTATTGAAATTGGCTTGCTAACTTTAGAACATCACAGTTCATTGGCGCACCGAACAGTATCGCTACTACCGAGGTCCGCCTAACGTCAGAAGAATAATCCTCCTTATCCGTCTTTTTGGGTGTGCTGTGCTTTTTGTGGCACAATTGGCGCATTCAACTTAGCTGTGTTCCAAAATAGTGCGCGCACTTCCTGAAAACAAGTCATTAACATGATCCGCAACATAAAGCCAGCCTTACTGTCTGTCCAAAACCTCCATAGACCACTTTTTAAAAAAAAAAAATCCAAATTCATTTGCCTAACACAAACTATCAATATGTCCCGTGATTGACGGGGGACCAGTCCAGGGTGTCGATTCTCTTTTGCCCACCGTCACCGCAGATGAGATCAAATGTTTCACAACCCCGAAACAAGAATCAGTAAAAATGAATGGATGTACTATATTTTTATGTATTTTATCAATCCCTCCTCAAGGGGTGAGAACTGATGATTAACTAAAAACTACTCACAGCACACTCATAGTGCAATAAATCTGGAAGAAAAAAAACATGTTCAATGGCTAACAATAAAATTCCTCTTAACAGTAAAAAGTGAACAGTTCTCCGTCCATCAGGCAACCGCGTCTAGCTCCGCCCTCCATTCTGTGTTCCCAAGAATGCACTCTGACCCACACGCCAAAAAAAAAAAAAAAAAAAAAAATGGATACTCAAAAATGCAAAGTATGGCTCGCTCACATCTTCCGGGATGCTTGACAACAGAAATGCAATAAAATGCATATTAAACTGAAGCGAAGCATATTTCTGGCAAGAAAGTCATGCACATTCTGATGACAGCCGCGCTCGACAGGATAAGAAGCATACAAAGTAGATGAATGGATAAAAGGAGGGATTAAGGATAATGATAGTCTGAGAGATTGTGTCATATTTGTGTGCAGGCACCTGCAACGATTGCCGACATGTTTCAGGGGTTGCATATTCTTATAAGGCTTTTTTTTTTTTTTTTTTTTTTTTTTTTTGACTAAATTGTTGTAACAAGCACAAGCGCATTCCTTCATCGACTATGTGGACTGCAATGGCATGTTTCCATGTCATTGTTGGAGGAGCATAATTAACTGCAGAAGCGTCAGCTGTGTTCTTCAAGGGCGTCTTTTCAATCATGTTAGACAGCAGACTAGTTGCGATTGAATCAAAAAGCTCATCTGCTGGTGGCCAGGGTTGAAACGATTAATCGAATAACGCTCAGTTTGCAGCCGTACTGCAGACGCACGCACCGCTCCGTGTGGAAATAGAGTGGCGCAATGGCTCCTAGCTAATTTAATTTAGTCTAGCGCTACTAGTCGATGACTTTATCGAACCAACAGTGAGAAATGAAAGACACATGTAAGACATTAATTAATGAGATGCTAACTACAGTCTTCTTCGCCGACGCACACGTCACTCACCAGGCTAGGCCTTGCCTTTTAAAGCTATGCACACAAATTGTCACAGATACGACAGCGTGGAACGTAGGACGGCAACCCAAGTGGACAAAAAAATAACACCTACACCTCACACGCACTTTTCGTATTGGTATCGTCATTTAATAATACAATGCAAATGCAATTACCGTAATTTACGGACTTTAAGGCGTATATTTATATAAGCCGCTGCAGCTCTTTTTTGAAAAAAAAAAAAACCAAGAAAAAAAAAAAAGACATACAAGCCGCACCAGATTATAAGATGCAGTTTTCTATGTTGAAAAAATGTCTTTTACTGCATATCCAGAAAGATTTTGTACTGTTAAAGCACATAAAGGTACATAAAGAGACTTTGCTAATTAAAACAGAACAGACCCAAGAGAAAAAAAAAAAATATCTAGCGTATTTTCTGAACTATAGAGCGCCCTCTACTGGTAAAAGAAAAATCCACAGAAAAGCCGCACCTATGAAAAAAGTAGCGGCTTATAGTCCGGAAAATACGGTAATCAAGACACTAATATTTGCACAAAACCAACGATAAGAACAGCATAATGTTTTTTTGTGGTACACGATGCTCGCTTTGCGTGAAAAATCATCCAGAGGTAACGTAAAGTCTGTGAAAATAAGTTAGCGTTGGAGGAAACGCTGTGATGATGACTAATGAACAGTCAGCGGGAGAAAGAAACCATGTGCTGTTATTTTAAAAAGTGGCGATTATCGCTAAGGCTTTGAGTCATATCTGAACGATGCACGAGCTAATTATCTGGTGAAAGCAGTTTCCTTACTTGCGGTTGAGAAATGATCTTTTCGAACAGATGTTACAGTACATCGACTGGACTTTTAGTCGGAACACCATCGGCCCAACGCAAAGGTCGTCTCGTTGAGCAATTTGTCTCTGGACAGCATGTAGTCAAGTGACATAACACCGGAATAATCTGGGATACTTTGTCCAGAAAAGGTCTGGAGGTGGAGGAGGGGGGGCGGGGGGGGGGGGATGTTACAAATGCATGCCTCAGATTCCTCCCCTAAGCTCCTGCAAGTAAAATGCAAAATGTCGACTCAATCATATAAGCAATCGTCAATTCATCAAGCGACTTTGTTCTTACGGTCGCCGCTGATTTTTTTCCAAACGTCGGCGCCCGCGAGTGTGAGCCACCCAATTTGCCACACCGTGCTCTCCGTTTTTTTTTTGTTTTTTTGCAGCTGCCCCGCCACTTCAAAAGCCGACAATCAGGCGGGCGCTTGCAGAGGCCCCGAGTTTATCATTGCTGCCTGACACTTTTTTCACAGGTGTCATGCAAAAAAAAAAAAAAAAAAAGGGGCACCCGTTTGAGAAATCACCTCACCGGCATGAAAAAAAGAAACTTTACGTGAGCGCGGTTGACTTGCGGCGCACTTCATGTGTGTCCAGCAAACATCTCCTGTATGATGGTTTCCTCATCAGGCGAGCCGCCGAGGAGCATCCACTGTATATCACGCCGTGCGTGCGCTGCCAGAGGCTTCACCGATGTCATGTTGTGGAGATGAAAGAGCCTTGAAGATAGACGTGAATATGAATCTCCGCGGAGAACTGTTGAACATCTGCGTCGAGGAGGTTGACGCAAAGTGACGGCGCCCCGCGTCTTCATTACGTTTGCGCGCAGAGCGGTCCTTCGTACACATCTGGCTTACCGATAAGGGTTGCTGTAACTCTTCCAGGCAAAGAGAAAACTTGTTTAATTTACTTGGCAAGGACAGACGTGTGTTGAGGTAAAGTACTAAACATTTTTTTTTTGTTGATTTTTTTTTTTTTATGGAGCAACTTCATTCCTGCTCTTCTCTCTGCTGATGACAGGCTGACAGGCTTTCCTCAGGCACCGCGTTGGGCCAAGTCTGGCAAAGCGAAGCGTGTAGAGCCATACGACGGCGACGTTGTTTACGCATTCTATTCCGTACAGGCGGCTAAGATATCGCAAAGAGTCAGCGAAAAAGTCACATTTTTTGGAGACTTGAGTTCAAATTCCAAATTTTCTTGGCAAACTCCATCCAGAGGTAAAAGGCGGTTGACGGAAATGTGTGATGAAGTCTCTTGTCAAACATGTTGGAGTATTCATGAATTCAGGTTCTACTTGTACATCACATCCTACATAACATAAAAAAAAAGAAAAAAAAAAAAGATGTTTAATGGGAAACATCTGGACTTTGAAAGTTGTGCATGTGGTACTGCTTGACGAACCCATAGCACCTGACATTTCAGTTTGCCAGTGAATGCCGCGTGTTCCTAATAATTACGTTGTTTTGCTCATTTTTCCAAAATTCTCAGTGCAATTTAAATTGAATACAATTATCGTCATCGATCACTATATTCGCATTTCACAGAGTGTTGACTGCATTCGGTCATGGCATGGAGATTTGTCCAACAAATCAGAGCTCATCTTTGATCTCTCCTTTTATCTTTCATTTGATAATTTCAGTAGTAGATGGGCGGTCAAGGCCTTCAAGGCCTTTTCTGCTGGCCTAACATAACCAAGAAAAATGATCATATTCGTCACATTGGTGTCATATTATATCCCAGTGTTGTATTTTCACGTGAGAGTTTTTATCCAATCAGAATTCAGCTAGCTCGTGTTGCTAGGCAGATTTCACAGTACCAGTAGCTCGCACGATTCGTCCAAGGCCTTCAGATAAAATCGTGCGGGCGTCTGTTCTGTCATGGCTTTCAGATTTGATAGACAGTTGCGATAGCCAATCAGATCACGAGTTGGTTACAGCGAGGCTTTAACCTTGAAGGTGATGAACCCATCTTGTGATTGGATACTCACTCGCGAGCGGGCGGCGCTATGTGGATTCAACACACCCGAAAGTTGTAACTGGCGACCGTTCGGAAATATAAAATATATTCTTGCTTTTTTAAACCACAATGGCAGAAGGAGGGAAAAGTGTGGATTTAATTGCGCATACACTTGCGAGGCCATTTTCAAGACGGACCTTTCAAGAGAAGCTAGGTCGTCCACTGCATTTCAGTAAGTGATTACCGTTAAAAAAAAATATAAAAAATTTCGAATTTCAAGGCAACAACTTCAACATTTTATGTCGTTATTTACAATGAGGATGCTTTCCGCCGATATTTCAATCGAGGCTTCAACAATTTCTGTTTGGAGGAATACAGCCATCCACCAACCTAGGTTCTTAATAGGGTTAAGGTCAGGGATTACGGTGGTCACACAAATATTTGGTTCTCCCTAGACACCGATAGTCGCTAAAGTTTCAGCTGTATTTTTTTTTTTCTGAGCGCGTTATTGCGCGTTGTCTTACAAGATAATTATTTTACAGCGGAAGCCACAGTTCAGAGGTCATTTTAACACCTTCAGGCACAGCAAATTAGCATTACGTTTCACTTCCCATCATTCGAGCACAAAACATAAATCTACCAACACCTGGGAAAGTTGCGACCTTTTTGGGAGCATGGTGGCAATGAAAAACCATCACCAACTCCGACATTTTTTTTTATAAAGTTGTTTGAAAATGAGTCTTTGTGGATTTCCGAGCTTACTCCAAATGTTTCCCCTCGTGAGCATTAGTCAGGGGTGGCCGAAATGCGGCTTTATGACTGCTAGCCGAGGGGATCCTGCATCAAAAGGTTCTTCGGACTCCAGAGACGGCAGCCGCTTCAAATACCTGCTTGCTACTCATCAGTGACTTTTTAACAGCTGTTCTCTTAATACGATGCATTTGCCAGACAGAAACTCAGACAGACAGAAATTCTTTGAACGGAACAAACCAGTTTGCTCTTTGAATTGCACTTTTCTTTTTTTTTTTTTTTTAACGGTATGATTATTTTCTTTTACTGTCCAGCCAGACGTTGGACTGCTTAATCAAGTCAAACAAACTGTAAATATTCCTCGTCATTAGGCTCATCTGGAAATGTTGTCTGAAATTAATAAGCGTGATCATGAGAACCAAATGTTTATTTCTCTTCAATCCCTTCTGGGTAATAATTCTCAACCCATCGTTATGACTTTATGAGGAGATGCTTGCGTTTCTTTGTGATATCAAGTCCAACAAAGACTCATCTGCCTCATTTCCGTCTTCCCAAGCGCCGTAAATATCAATCGGCTCACAGACAAAAACACAAATAGTTGATCTAAAATTACGCTCTCGTCTGTGTTTGAGCTATTTTGAAGTGACTTTCTCATGTCATCACCAGATGTTTGTGAAAACCAGAAACAGTACTTTTATACAGTCGTTTTATCAAACACATTAGTGACATCGATCTTATTTAACCTTTGAACGCCCATCAATTTCCGAAACTTTGTGGTTCATGTGGCTTGGATGTCCTTGTTGATTTTGTAGTGATGGATGAAGTTAGATGTTGTCGTCGTTGTGCCGCTTATCCAGAGATGGGCACTTGACCCTATTTTGTCGGTCCGTCCTCCGTCTGTGACCTGGGCATCCTTCCGTCATCGTCTCGCTGTCCTTAATTCCTTATTTTATTAAAGTGCTTCCGTCCTTACTTTTCATCATGGATAGACGGACTTTTCCGTCCTTGGGAGGGAATGCGCGTCTCTGATCTTATCAATGAGTTTCAAACCTTGCATGTTTTCCTCATTTGATCCAAAACATAACCCTTTTGTCCAAATAAATTCGTCTTTGCAGCTTTCTCCATGATATGCCAAAATGTGGCCCCCAATCTGTTGAATCAGCAATAAATCAATATTTTATTAATAATTCAATTTGTGTTGAGCATGGGCGGAATGTAAATAGAGTCAGTGGTAAACTCTGAATTGTGACAATGCAATTTCACAAGCATGAGTTAACAATGTCCCAAATTCATCACTCGTCGCTCATACACACACGCACACACACACACACACAAATAAAATGCAGCATCATTGAGGCTTTTCCTCTCCTCCAACTTTATCAGGTTACGGAAGTAGGACAATTTCTCCAGAAAGAGGACACGGGTGGGTGTGAGAAGAACAACTTGTTATAAATGCATCACAACCACAAGTTTTTTTTTTTGCACTCATTTCTATCCTTAATGGAGTTGCAAACAGCTGGAATTGGAAGCATTACTCAGCAAAGCGTTCACATGATATCGTGAATGGAGACATTTTTTTACGTGGAAAGCAGAAGGAAGGGGCGGGGGGGGGGCATCTTGGCCATCTCCTGATTGACCCTCATTCACCCCGACTCGCTCTCCCCACCCTGAGTGAGTCTTCCCCTAAACATGTTTGCAGCTGTCAGCTGGCAAGTGTTTGTGGGGCCTTGTGTGTCCTTCATGTACTCGATGAATGTGTGTTTGTGTGTGTCAAAGATCATTTTTCATAATCCAATGCATGACATTAATAGAAATGATGCAATATTTGGACTCACACACACACACACACACAAGAGCAGCAGCCAAAAAGCATACACACGCAGTCAGCGTTAATTCTACAGTGGCAAATGATTGTAGATGTTTGCTTTAATAATTTATATAATATTTGATAGCAGGTAATTGTACAGCGATAGAACCAGATTGAAATCGCACCTGTTTGTTAGTCTGACGTCAACATGATGATGCCTCTGGTGACAACATCTGCTGGTCACATGAGAGACTTGTTAGCTCAGTCTACTGAGGGACAATTGGCTGCGTATTGCATCGATGTCCTCCTTTTTTTTTTTTTTATTGTGCTCAAACTCAAATACACAATGGAACATCAATTGTGCAAACTAAACTTTTTTTTTTTTGTCATCAAGGAGTCCCATTAACTCTCCCCCCCCCCCCCCAATCTCTTTTTAGCTTCGGCTCCAAAGTTAAAACCAATGAAGAATCCATCAATAGTGGACGAGGGAAGCAAGCTCACAGTCAAGTGCGAGGCCACGGGGAACCCTCTGCCCACCTACCGATGGTTCAAGGATGGCAATGAACTGAAGAAAAACAAGAAAATTCGAATAAAGAACAGCCAGTGAGTACACCCACCCACCCACACCCCCCCCACACACACACAAAAATATGTTTGAAATGCTAATTCAAGTGTTCTGGGATCATAGTTTGCAGATTAAAATTATTAATATAGGCAATTAGAACAATTCATTAGCAGGATGTAAATTACTCGCGATTCGGGTATGGGAGCTACACTGGCGGCACTACTGCTCCCCACCTCACCCCGCATCCCCCTCACGTGCTAGGCCAGATAATACAGTTTTAGGCGTTCTTTGATTTTTTTTTTTTCATATTTCACCCCAGCACCCTTGGGAAACATATAATGAAAGTATGTGTGTAAATTTTTATTTATTTATTTTTTGTTTTTTGCGGATCACCGGAGATATCCCCCCCCCCATGCGCAGCCCCTGGAAAAAAAAATCCTAGCTCCGCCTGTGAGTAGTTGCTTATGTATACGTTTGGTTGCAGTACCACTTTTCACCTCCTAGCAAGCGAGGCAGCACTGAGCCCTGCCCTTTGAATAATTCATGCTCCTTTTCCACACTGCCTTTCATTTTGGCTGATGATCATGTAATTAAAATTGCTAGCTCCAGAGGAGCATGTGAGTAATGTGCCAGAAGAAGACAGAATCTTGGAACACGTCGATGCATTTAAGGGCCCCTTGTAGACACGGTGGCCGTTTTTGAGCCAAATTAATAGCAGCATTATTAAAAACACCACGAGACATTTGACGTGGCTTAATGAAACCACATTGAACTCCGAGTAGTTCTATTATTCCAGACACTTTTTCACTCTCTAATCAGCATCCTATCAAAGCAGAGGCCCGTTGCCATGCGGCCACTTGTCCTGTTGTCTGCCTCGCTGGCCTCCACGTTTCCACTCGATGTGTTTCCATGTTGCTTCCTCCCGGGCCGGATTCCCCTGACTCAGCTGTGCGAGTGTTGTCTCCCACAGGAAAAACTCCAGACTCCAGATCAGCAGAGCGAAACTGGAGGATTCTGGGAATTACACTTGTGTGGTGGAGAACCTGCTGGGAAAGGACAACTCCACTGGCACGATAAACGTCCAAAGCAGTGAGTACTGAGTGAAAGCACTGGCATTGTTATTCATCGCTTACGACTGTTCTCCGGCCAACTAAAAGATCCAAAGTGGGCATGTAAAAGCGGAAACATGCATGAAGAACAACTGTCTGGTTTGTCTTGGGGGGCTTTGCAGAGTTTTAAATATGGTTCCTATTCAGCAATGTGCATTTGGCAAGTGACACGAGACCATAACACGGAACAGAATCAAAAACACAGCACACCTGAGAGCTGTAAAAAAAAAAAAAGTTCCCCTTTTTGATAACGGGAAATACATGCTAGTGCCGCATTTTGGAAAGCGTTTGTAGCTGGTGAAAGACTTTTGATAACAGCTGCTCCCATTTGGTGGGGTGCTGAGTTCATGTTGGTTCCGAGTTCTGTTACGAGTGTGTGTGGGTAGTGCCCTGGTTGCAAACGGTATGAAGGAAAAAAAAAAAATGTCGAAAGAGCGGATACAAGTCATGTGCTTTTGCTTCTATCCAAGCAAGGATGTGTCCTTATCTTGTTGTCTGAGTGGCAAAAATCCACAGCTTGTCTGGAGGGCCGACTGCAGCTAGAAAGTTCACATCTTCCTCCCAAAAAAAAAAAAAAAAAATGTCTATCCACTCACAATAGCGTTAAAAAAAGAGTCCAAAACAAATTTACTTTGTGTCAAATGCTAATTAGACCAAATTGGCCACGCCCACTGACCTCATAAAATTTGGACAAAAGCCCAGAAAAAAATAAATAAATTAAAAAGCGCATTGTTGGCGTGGCGATGGCCTGTGCTTGATTGTCTTGGAAGGAATGTAAGTTCCTGCTGGTTTGACCGAGTTCACCTGGCTGTAAAAATGTCTCGGGACTTTGATGCTGTGCAGAAAAGAGGCAGTGACGTTAAACAGCGTGCCGATTGGTGTTTTGCTTTTTTTATTTTTTCACTTGAGCATGCATGATGACATAGCCGCGCTACTGCCGCCGAAACATTTGGTTCATTTTGCACATTTCTTTGAGAGAGAGAGAGGGGCTGTAATGAGCGAGCCGCTCTTTCCGCACCGAAGTGGAGATATCGTCACTCTCATTGCTGACGTTGGCAAGAGGCTCATATTTGTAGACATCCCGCTCTGACTTAAGGGGCCAACCGTAGTAGAGACCCCCCCCCCCTCCCCAAACGGCCTCCAGCCGTCACTCACTGCCCTTGTATGCTCGTTGAGGCACAACACTCACTCAGCCTTCTCTCTTTTTTTACATCCGTCACGATGACCTGTTATTGTTTACAGTCAGGCAGCGCCACTGAAGTAGCAGATCTTTGCAAATAATGAAAAGGCCCTTTGTGCGAGCAAAATCAACATGCTGGTCCAATTGCGAGCACGCCGATAAGAAGCCAACCACATGCAGTTGAGATTCCCATCCAGATTATGTGCCTTGTGCCTGACACGGAAATGTTACGTAGCCTTTTATTTATTTATTAATTTATTTCCAAACGTACTATTCCGGAATGAGGCCGACTTTCACCGTTCCGTTTAATTGTAATCATCTAAGATAGGTGGAATGCTGCGGTACATCCTGCAGAGGTCAGGGGAATCCCTCGCGGCAGCACCTGTTTCCTTCAATGGTTTTTTACTTTGAAGGCTTAGCAACATGCGACTGTGAAACTCGATACAATGATCTGCAAATATTGTATTTCAAGGCAAGCGGGGCTGGAGCGCACTGTATAGTTTGAGAGGAAAACGTGACTCGCTAACATCTGTACTGTAACATTCAGAGGTATGGTAAGAGTGCATTTCTGTTGCATAGAAAAATCGGCAATAATATAGCGCATCGAAAAGATGAAAGTATGAAAAGAAGTTGCAAAATGTTACCTAAAAAAAAAAAAATGGCGTTCCGTATATGCTAGATTAAAAATCTTATTGAACATTTTGCATGTCTGTGCTTCTGAAATAGTGGGTCGGGCCCCCCTGGGGGTGGGGGGGGGGCGCGTGTGACCCTGGGGAACATGCTTTATTTCTGCCATACTACAACAAAGTGTAATTGCACCTCCTTTCCACTAGTTGGCAGTGGCGCTCTCCTTGCCCAGGTATTAACTCTTCGGTGTAGGTTTGTTTTGCAACGAAAATGATATGATTTAGAGTTGCGGCAGAGAGTGGGTGGTGGTGGTGGGGCGCAAATTGGGGGGCGTCGCAGAAAATAATTGAGAAACACTTTTATAGGGTAACTGCCCCTTTAAAAAAAAAATAAAAATAAAAAAAAAGATGTTTTCAGTGACACTTTGACCAACATTCTACAAAAGAGACTGAAATGGTGGAAAGTTTCAGAGTTAAAATGCACGCTTGGGTTTTGTCATTTTCATCATGTTATGTGTGTCGCTGTAATGTTGTCAGGCTTTAACATGTCCACTCTGTCACTGGGAAATCAATTGATTTAAAAAAAAAATAAAATATATATATATATATATATATCCATTGTCCGCCCTGTCAGCAAGCTCGCCTATTTTGCTGTTTGCATGCACATTGTCTGTTTGCATGATGATTGTATTTATTTATTTATTTTTTTGCTGACACGACTAAACACACTTGAGAAGTTAATCTCATAATTGCCCAGACAAAAAGTCTCGCGCCATGTCATTCATTCGTGACCTCTGAAGTTGTGCACCTTAAAGCACCGTGCAAAACATAAACTGCTTCACGCACGCTTTTGCACACTTTTAATCGTGCAAAAAAAAAAAAAAAAGTGTCGATGCAACCCTATACCGAAGGAGCAAAACTGCCTGTCAGCGTTTCATGAAATCGCTCCGGCTTTTTCAAACAATGGCATCAGTGTATGGCCCATCTTGTGTAGTGACCCGGGGGTGTCTGCCTGTCTATGTGTGTGCGTGTTTGTTTGCAAGTCCCATTGTGTTACACCGGCACGTCTTGTTCCGTCATGCTTCAGGGAAGAAGGCAAGACGGGGCGAATCAGGGGTGGTATGTCCATAGGTGGGGGCGGGAGGGGGGAGGTATTTGCCGAAACCGTATCCTCCAATAAAAGCTGTAAACAACACTGTGTCCTGATCACAATCCCTGCTAAAAGTTTGGAATCTCCAAATGAATATTTTTTTTTTTACTTTTATTTTTTACTTTTCAATTTAAAAATTTTTCCCCCCCATCTGTTTGCCTGTTTCGCAAGCGACATGCCGCTGAAGGGCCGCAGTGTCCGGCTGCAGTAAGCTGCCGAAGCAGCATGTCGCTGCAGTACGATCACTTGAAGCGAGCGAGAGGTTAGGGAGGGGCGGGGATGGAGATGGACAGAGTGAGAAAGAGAGCGAGAATGGAGGGAGTGTGCAAGACGAAAGAGGGACGGTGGGGTCAGTCGAAGGGAATGCGTGACAGAAAACAGACTGAGACGTTATACAATGGAGAGGGGGAAGCGGATATACAGTATACGGAGGGACGACGCAGCGAGCAGGAAGACGAGAGCTTGATGTGCTGCAGGGGAGAGTTTGACGCTCTTTCGAGGAAGCAGATTAGTCCAAAACGGAATGTGATGTTTAGAAAAGACGACCGACTGTAGTTGTATTTTTAATCTGTCACGGCAATTTTAAGAGTCACCTCAAGTGTACACCGAATGTAATGAATGAAATCATTTTTACAACAGAGGATAAAGAATATATACCTTTGATTTATTGTTTATTGTCAGTCTACATGTGTTGCGCCATAGTTTGGGTTACACAATTTTTTTTTTTCCCCAACGGGTTATAACATCTCGAAATCAACGCTAATCATCAATTAGTCTGGTGCTTTCTGATTTGTGTGTAACCCCAAGCCCCCCCTCTCCCCCCATCAATCAGCTCCACCGCATGGCAATTCAAGGACAACGCAGCACACGCTGAAGCTTAGCATGGGGGGGGGGTCCCTTCATTTGAAAATAATCTTCCAAAATGTCATTTGCAAAGCCATAAAGGGCACGATCTGTGAGCTTAACTATAGGTCATTTCAATTGATACGCATAGCATCAATTTCTCAAGGACCGCCAGACTCATCTGACACTTTGCCCAGAGGTGTTGTTAAATCGGAATTACCTGAATGTTCCCCGGATACCAATTTTACTTCCACATATAAAGGAAGATGTGAAGGATCACTGCTGTGTGCCATTAAAAAAAAAAGAGCAAGATATATTAACCCCTATTAATAATTCACATCACATTTGGTCATTACTCCAGCTCTGCCAACACCTATTTATAATTTCACAGCGAGGACAAAGAAACCGAGTCCGCCAGTTCCCTCGAGTGAGGGAAAAACTAGCCAGCGTGTTCATGTGGGAAGAACCCGAACCTGAAGTGAACCCCGTTTGCATTATCAAGCATTCAGAACGAGGTGGCGCCATGCCAGCCATGCAGTTTGCCCTCAAACTCTGACAAAGTGCACCTGTGCCGGGAGTTTAGGCATGACAGGCATGGTGGAGGAGAAAGAAACCCAATGATGGATTATGATTCAACACACAGTTGAGGTTGTGCTTCAACACTCATTTTTTAGAACCCCCGCTCCTTCGCAACGCTTCGATTTTAGCTGGAACGTTGGCGAGTCTCTCCGGGCTTTTTTTTTGTTGTTGTTGCAGCGCGTGTTTGCGTTTGGGTGTTTGTGAGTGTTTGTCAGGGTCGTCGCGTGTGTTGCAAGCGCCCGGGGCAAGGCAAATGTAAACGCCACACCCCCGTCAAGCCTTGGACCAACACTCTCTCCCGTTCACTTATATTTGTGAAATTTTATGATAAACTGGCATATTTTGCAAGTGAAAGTGCAACCGGAATAAATTTCTTGTCCTACAATGTTGTTTGGACGTAGCATTTTGCCGACAAAGATCAAAGATTTGCGCCGCTTCTCTCATTCTTTTTCTTCAAGTTTGTGGTTCTAGGTTTGGATTTCATTTGCGTCCTTCTAGTGTGATGTTGTTAATGTTCTTGTTTTGCTGGTCCCCAATTTTTTTTTTGTGGACCGGCAACCAGGGGGCGGAGTCGGGGTGTTTGTTGCTCGCCACATTCTTTGCACTGCGTGCTTCGTATGCGGTCTATTTGTTTTTTTTGTTGTTTTTTTTACAAATTTTGCTAGCTCGTGGATATTTGCATAATGCGATCGAGAAAATTAGCATCTTGTGCTAAGAGTCAGATGTAACGAAGAGAAGCCGGCCACTTTTAAAAATAAAACATTTTCAACCTTGAATAATGAATAAACTGGAAATACTGCAAGTCATTTTTTTTCTCTTTCATGTTGCAACCCACTGCGGCCCCGTCCAAAGTGATCTACGGACCGGTACCGGTCTGCGGCCCGGTGGTTAGCTAGAGCATACCCCCCTCTGCTGACTTTGGGGAAAGAGGTGGGCTCCATCCTGAACCGCTCGCCAACCCATCACAGCCTATTCCCATCATTCCACTCGATATTCAAAATAGTCATAAAGTTCCAATTTCATGAATGTATTCCTACTTTATGGAATGTATGCAGTTTCTCGTAAAACCTAAAGAGGAGATGTGGGCACGTTTTTATACTCAAGGGCCACATTTGATTTAAATGGAAAGGAGGGTCTGGTCATTTATAGATGACATAAGAAAAAAAATGATGTGAAATGTAAATGAATACATGCATTTTACTTAACCAATTTTATAAAAAAAAAAAAAAGGGTTAATTTTTTTTTCAGTAAACAATGAAATGAACCCACAGGTCATATATTTCCCCCATCCTGATCGAGATGATTGGTGTCCATACAGATAACGTAAATGTTGCAAAGCACCATGGGAAACCGGCAATGCGGCTCCTGCATCTCATCTTCTCCTCACTTTTGAGTGTTTCAATTAACACAACCGATGAGTTGTCCGATCGCGTGACACACCTGTTAGTGCAATTGTAGCGCGTCGTGTAATTAATTTGATGAGTTGGCTACAATTCCTTGAATGTGTCACATCACGACACCCCTGCTGGTATTGCCCTCAGGGCCGCCGCCCCCTAACTTCGCCTCCTCGCCCTCTCCATGCTACCTCACCGATGTCTCCCGGTGGTCTCAATATGACATGTCTTTTCCCTGACTGGTGTTCTCATCCCTATCCCCAACCCCCAAAGTAGGACCGGCGGCCGTTTGTTGTCCATGTGGTCTGACCTCTCGCCTGTAATCAGTCTGGCACGGCGAGACCCGGTGCAAAACGGAGTCGTATATCATCCGCTGTTTTCTAGAAGCAAGGTGGACCGCGCTCGGGTTCGTTCGCGGGGCTCCACGTGGCTTCAGATTAAGGCCTCCCATTATCCTACAGGCTGCCATGTTGTGATAAGCGTTCGTGAGGCGGCCATGTGTCCACGGGCTGTAGGTCACATCCTTGGGGGGTGCTGTGCGCGGCTCCGTCGAGAGAGTGTGTGAGCGTCCAGGAATGTGTTGATGGAAATCACAGCTGAACATATGATTGCTCCAACCTTAGCAGTCATGCTGGGGCCCACCAGCAACAATTTCACGCATGCACGCACACACGCACGCAGGCCCACACACACACACGCGAACACGCACGCACACGCACACACCTCCATACACGCATACCTTCACGTTTTTCACTCCTCATCCTGAGGCCAACCACAATGAGCCCAATGCTGATGCACATACAAACAAACTCGGCATGGCAGCAAATACCTTCATACCATCCGTTGACATCAGTGCTTCTGTTTTGTATTTGGTCCAACTAGAAAAAAAAAAAGCAGATGACAACAAAACGCAAACGTTCCGTATTCTGATTCATGTTTTGTTCGTGGAATAAGAATTAAGCATTTGCATCGATTCTCAGGCTCATCTGTCGTCTGGGTTTGGGTGAAGTCCTAATGCGAGCATGAGTGCGGTTGTGATGTCAGTTTCAGGTGAAAGCAGAGGGAAGTATTAGCCAAAATGGTGGTTTATGCAGTTGAAAATGAACCATATCGACTGGATGTGGTTGGGTCATTGGCTGTTAGCTAATAAGCTGTTAGCTTACCTTACTTTTTGCAGCCCTCATTCATTTTGTGAGCTTGTCATTTATGTGTTTTGGACATCTTCACAAATCCAGCATCTTAAGAAGTTCTCTTTATGGTGTCAGTCACCATCAAACTTTTTTTTTTTTTTTTTTACTTTTTAAGTTTTGTGAAAATGACAAAGCGCAACGTAACTCGTCAAGGGAAACTTCAGGTTTTCCTTCCTCTGACTAATGCTCTTCTACACAAATGAAACATTACACTAGGTGCTTCTTTGAAGAACATAAACAACAACTTCGCTCGCTCCTTGTATGTCTAACCCTGGCAAAAACAATTCGTTTCCTGAAAACATAAGCAAGCAAGATAAAGCGTCTTTGGTAGTGATGCTAACGGGTGTTGGTTGTAGATGTGTAACAGTTTTTTTTTTTTGTAGGTAAACTACAGTCGTGTCAAAAAGAGCCTTTACATTTTCCAAGCTTGTATGGATTTAGTTACGCTGCTATCAATCATGGTACGCTATGCTATGCTATGCTATGCTATGCTATGCTATGCTAGGCTACGCTAGGCCTGTGGCGGCAGTCGGCATTACCGTTGTCACACGCTTCTCGGGATTGGTCCTTACCAGGTGTACAACTGGGTCACTCATTTCAATAGTTTGCTTAGAAAAGCCTGCGACTTGCTGTTCGATATGCGACACAAATCGAGGGAGGGTTGACTTGCAAACTAAATGTGCACTCGCTTCTTGTTTTGAGGCGTACGTTTCAGACACTCTTTGGCTGATCTTTCGGCGTCTTATACTTGGTCCTGGGCCAGATGACTACAGGTATTAAAAACTTTTTTTTAATTCCCCGTTTTTTTTTTGTTTGTTTTTGTTAGTTTTTTTTTAAATTTGGTAAATTAGGTTATATCTGACTTATATTTGACACTTGAACGTGTTGTCATGTGGACTGTCAGCTTTGTCAGTGAGGTAATTAGCTTAAAAGGTGCCAGTGTGGATTCATGGATTCAAAATTTGTGAAAGACTTTCTCATGTTATTATTTGAGAAAACGTCAGAATCTTTGACTGGCAGATCAGTTCTGTGCATCCTTTTGCCTGTTTTCCCCGCGGGCTAGCCCAATGTGCCTTCTCATCGACAGTCGTATTTATGCGTGTTTGTTTGTGTGCGGCTAATGCAGCGGAAAAGTGGCAAAAAAAAGATTTGCGTCCACTCGGGTGCTTTGATTGCGTGATAGGTGCAAAAACTGATGAACAACTTGTATGATTACCGCATAGCTATTTCCCCCCCGAAGATAACTCATTTTCTAGGATGTTTTCAGATGAAAATTGCTGTTTAAATTCACCAGTTGCTGCTCCAACGAGTGAGGATAAATAATAAGCAAAGTAAAAATACTTGAAACTCATTCACTGCCATTGACGGATATAGAAGCCAAAAATTATATTTTGCTAGCTTGCGGGTTTAATATTAGCGTTATGCACCCGAGAGAATTAGCATCTTGACACACGTTAAGCGTCTGTCATAGATGTAACGGAGAGAAGTCATTTTTGAAAATAAAATATTTTTCAGCTTCACATAATAAATAAACTAGAAGATTTTTTTTTCTTTTATCTATGGGGCCTGCCGGAGCCTGGTCCAAAGTGGCTGCTGGTTGCGAACTACTAATGTACAATATCTTCCCAAGACTTTATGGAAGATGAAACCCGAAATCCTGGCTGTCATCATCTTCCGGGCCCGTGACAGCTGCAGTGTGTCACACTTTTGTTTTGAAGTGCACCCCCACCATGTTTAGTTCTTGAAGCATTAACACAATTGCCACTTCACCCACACAGAATGTCCTTACATTTCTTTGTGTTTATTGTTCCGGCTCTTCTGAGTCGCATCCGGAGTTCCGGGAAAGTAGAGGACAATTTGCAGCAAGTGTTCGTTTTCAATGTCTACTAAGAAAATAAGAAATCTTTCCAAAAGTGCAATACTTGCTCAGGAGAATTTGTGAAACAAGAAATTGATTTGCTTATTTGAATGCCTTTAAGGGGATTAAAAAAAAAAGTTCCATATTTTGGCAAAGACGTACATATTTTCTCAAGGAATAGTCTGGGCATGCGTTTCAAATACGCATGCAAAAAAATTATTTCCTCTCACTAAATATGAAACAAGACCTCAAAAACAAGATAAAGACAAAAAGTATAGTGTATCATATTTTTGAGCTATGCCGTATCAGTCCACTTCCCTTTTTCCCAGGAGCTCTGAAACAATTGCAGTTCGTATGGCGGAAACCCAAATGCTTGATGGTTGAGGCATAAAACATAAATCACTTTCCTAATATGTCGCGATGGAGAAAAAGCTATGCGTGGTATGGAGCGTTCAGTGTTCTTTCTGCTTACATGTGCCAAGATCTCTGAAGAAGCGGCAGCTGTCGAATCTTATCATCCGCAGGCTTAGAAGTACACCGGAGGATGAAAACGATACAGAACCGCAGTCAGAACAGCGCAGACCTCTGCCAAGCCCTAAATCGCACTCCTTCATCGACAGTCATGCGCTCGTGCTGCACCCGGAAATCAGTCGAGGAATTTTTTCGGGGTGTAATCCTGCTATTCAAGCAACCTAACCTCCTTAGCTGCTTTAATGGTCTGAGTTGCAAAACATATCTTCAGGCGGAAGCTTGTTTTGCTTGTTCTCTTAATTCCCTGTAATCCGGTCGAGGCCGCTGCGCGATAAGTGGTGAGTTGCAGTGAAACCTTTGCGAGGAGGTGGGGGGGGGGCAGCGACGTTATTGAAATATCACAACACATCTTTCCTTGGAGGAGATCCAGTAAGCTACAGGCCGTGTTATACAGGACAGTTAAGCCGCAGTGTGAATGAGTGAGGATACGGCTAAATGTGTGTGTGTGTGTGTGTGTGTGTAAGGAGGAAGCAGCTGTTCCACTGGAGAAGCTGAGTGATGTGAGCAGGAGGTGACACGAGGTTGTGCTGTGTGCGCGGCTTTGTTAACTCTTCCTGGGTCCGACACAAAACTGATCTGTGACTTCATTTGATAGCACGATAAAAGATTTCCCACTTCAGGCCTCCCAGCTGTCCCGGTGGTCTTCATCCCGTCGGTGTGGGACCTGAACGAAGGCTGCCGGATTCTTCTTTGGGATTTGCAGAGTGACTAACAAGCACCATCATGTTTCGTTAATGCCTTCAAATATTAAAATGATTCGTTGCGTCACAGAGACTTGTCTGTACTGAGTTGGAGCGCTGAAAATGGGGCTGGAAGTAAGCTCATTTTTTTTCTCTGCTACTCCCCATCGCAGTGCAATGATAAATTTTGCGTTATTAATGAATGGCATGATTTTATATCGTAAAATAATACTGGCGTAGGCAAAAATGACCCATTCAATGATGGTGTAAGCGTCAATAATGATAAGTGTGGATGCTGGATTTATTTTCCCCCATTTTTGTTAACATTACATATTAAAAGAAATAATTTATTTATTAAATAAATTAAAAAAAATATATATCCGAATGGCATAATAACATTATTGCTTAACATGGAACGCGGGATATGGCAAAAACCTATCAGCTTTTGTTTTTATTTTTTTATTTTTTTTTTATCAGCATCGCAACACAGGTTATTTTCTGACGTTCGTCTTTATTTGTCAGAATAACGAGTTAGCAAAGGTACACACATTCTGTACTTTATTTGAAGTTCTCATACATGTGGCGAAAAATAAAAGTATTAGTACTGTTTAAACTCTTTTACATGAGTAAATGTAAGCTGTGCAGACTCTGAAATATATCTAAAGGGGAATTTGCAATTGTTAAAAAAAAAAAAAAATTAAAAAACACATTTTAATTGCCAACGGTTATCACCGGCTCCCTCTCTATTTAACGAAAATACCAGCTCATATTTTCTTTTCCCAGACCTGCCAAGGCTCCGGTTTCACACAGATCACTTTGAATAGTAGTGATTGGCTGCGTTCGCACCCACAGAGACGCAAACCACCTATTTTAAATCCACTGGTTTTCGCGTAGCTTTAAAATTGCAATTTTTATGTATTTTTTTGTTTTTTTTAACAAAATTCCCAGATTAGGAGTGAGAGTCAAAATTACAAGTACTCCAGGAACAAAGTATTGGAATTTTGTTACTTCCCACTAAAGAATACTGATGCCCAAATTAAGTTACGTTGACGTGCTTAGTTTTTTTCAGACGGTTTTTGATTCTTGTTCAAAATGGGGCACTTCAAGGTGTTTTTTCCACTTTCCAGAGCATCTTTATGGAACGTATACTTACCATTCCTTTGCTTAAAGCTCATGGACACACAGCCATGTCGTACACAGCTGTCTCTTATCCGAAACCTCCCATTAGTCCGTTGCACTACCTCCCCTGTTGTTGGCGTTTTATTTGTTGTTTTTTTTTTGGGGTTTTTTTTTGGTCATTGTGTCGCTACCACCAATAGCGATATTTCCCGAGTGCGCAGGTGTGAGCTGTGACTGGAATAAACGTCACCGCGGTCACTGATTCACACACAGTAGAGTCATCCTTTCGTATACCGTCCAGTAAATAAAACGGTGGGCGATGTACAGCAAGTGTCGGTGTGCCTGCGTATGTGTGTCGACGTTTTCAGGGAATGGCGTAGGGGAAAACCTCTCGTCCTCACAGCTGGTCTGCAACTGTGAGTGTAAGGCCCAAATATGGAGCTGTGGTATATGTCTTGTGTTTCTGGTACAAGGCTGCAAAGTCTTCCCTTCCTGCGAAATGAAAGCCAGCTGTTGAAGATGACGGCCAATGAAGACATGATACCTCCCAAGCGATGAGATGGGCTTTATAGCGCGTTAGTGTTATCATAGCTCTGACATCTCATGGCAAAAATGGCTATTTTTACGACACTTTAAGTACCTGTGAGTTTTTGTTTTCTTCTAATGGCTGCAAAGAAAAAAAAACAAAAACAGCAATCCATAAAAAATAATTTGCCAAAGTGAGAACACATGTTCCAACATCTGGACTAAGAACCTGTCCCTTGGAGGTGTGCGATGGATTTCAAGCCATCGGAGCTACTCATTTAAATTTCACACGCTGCCTTTCAACCTTTGTGTGGGTTTGCGCGTGTATGTTTCCAGTTAGTGTGAAGAAAATGGAGGGAATGATCAGTCATGGCACCCTGCTGCGTGTAATAACGGATCGTGAGGATTGACGCTTTGGGGAATAGTCGCTGCCCACAACATTAAGTGCACCTGACAATATTCTTTTTAGATGTTCAACGACTCTCGTCGCTCGAGTATTTAAATTAGGTCACCAAAATTTTCAATCGCAGCAGGCTTCCTGACCCACAAAAAGATCTTCTCGGAAGTCAAACGACATCTTTCCTTGACACTGAGCCGCTCGGGTTGAAGCGAGGCGTCCTCGCATCTGTCTGAAACTGGCACTTCTGCAGGAAGTGCGGGATGAATATAAGCGTATTACGATCCACTCCCGCTGCTGCTGCTGTCCGTCAGGCGAGTTTAGACACAGGATGGCAAAGGGTTGAGTGGATCATCGTATCGACTTCAGAGGTGTGTGTGTGTGTTTTGGGTGGGGGGTTCGGGTGTGGGGAATCCCCCGTTTCAGAGCCGGAAGCGTGACCTTAAGAATTCTGTGGATTGATTGTTAATTCATCTCATCGATAACAAGGTGAGGCGTTGATGATTCAGTCTCGACTAGTTTGTGGTCGAAAGAACATGAGGTCAAGCGAAAGTTACATGCATGCTGACTTGCGCCGGGAGCATTTTTGTGCAATATGACAGGCGTAGGAACAGGAATCGTGAATATTCAGAGAGGCATAAGAAAAAATGTGATGTGGATTTTACACTATATTTACATATTTGGTGGTCACCTGTTGCCGGGGGAGGGGCTGATTAAGACAATGAACCCCTGCCAAAATACTTTTAATATAATTTCAAACTAATCTTATAGCACTGCCCTTGAAAAGAAATTGCGTGCAAATTATTTCATTTCAAGAATGCACCAGAAGCGTTGCGCGTTCATGCATATTTCGCAAAGACTTTCTGTAAAGTCTACAAACAACCCAGGCTAAACTTAGCGCCTAGCTGTCGTTATCCTACCGACGTTAGCCTCTTCGTACTTTTTAGCAGTGGTGGGCGGTCAAGGCCTTCAAGGCCTTCTTTGCTGGCCTGACATAATCAAGAAATTGTGATCATATCCTTCCCATTGATGCCATATTATATCCTTGTGGGTGGAGTTTTTATCCAATCAGAATGCAGCTAGCTTGTGTTACCAGGCGGATTTCATAATACCAGTAGCACGAACAATTCGTCCGAGGCCTTCTGATACAATCGTGCGGGCGTCTGTTCTGTGTGCGTCAATGAGCTTTCCGAGTTGATAGACAGTTGCGATAGCCAATTAGATCACAGCCCGCCACTGCTTTTTAATACCAATTTACTTTTTAGTTTCCTCTACCTTGAGACTGAAAACGCACCGAGTAATAACAGCCTCATCAAACAAGTCCGCCTTCGGGACTGGGACCCCCAAACCCACCACGTGTCCAGCGGTTGCCAACTGCTTCCCGCCAGCGGGCCTGAACCGGCAGCCCGCTGTTGGAGCGCGCTGCTCGTCGAGCGGCTCCGTTGCAGTTTGCGAGCAGCTGTTGAGCAATCGTGCACCGGGGCTGCTCTTTGATTTGGCTCGCGCGGCGGGAGGATTGAGGCAGGCAAGACCAGGCATATCAGCTATGCGACTGAGACATGGCAACAAGGAGTCAGGAGTATAAAAAGAAGACACAGTCGTTGAGGTAGCAGCGGCAGGCCCGCTGACGAGTGGGGGTGTTAGATTAATGTCGCTGGTCGGCTCCACTTCATCTCTAAGACGCCTTGAATTGCGGATCTCCTTTTCCATTGTGGGCCAGCTCCGATATTCAGAATGTTCTTTCGTGTGTGTCCAAGCTATAGTAAATAGCCGTCTAATTCCTCTTTGGCTATTTGCGTGCTGTTTTGGAGGATATTAATGTTGATTGGGTGTGCCAATGTTAGGTTTCGAAGCAGGCGTGTATTTGTTTGTCTTTGATCTCACGTGGTCATATTTTCCAGCCTTAAAATAAGACATAGCTTTCGTCATCGCTTCTTTTTCAAATTTTTTTTTTTTTTGTCTTTTGTTTTTACTCCTTGTCACTATTGCGTGCCGATTTTTATGAAGTGAAATTGAATGTATAGAGAAGGGTTGAATTTTTTTTTTTTTTTAATTCAAGTATGCAACATTCTTTTTGCTGTTGAATATGAAAGTGTCCTCAGTTAAATTGAGCTACTTTTGGTCTTCCAAAGAGATTTCCGCCTTAGGTGTTGTCGCATGACCTCCATTTGTCACATGACCTCCAGAACCAAGCAGGCACACGAAACGTCTCTGCGGTAGAGAAAAGAAAAATGTCATCAAGATTACATTTATTATTGTTTCAATTAAAACTCATTCACGACCATGCAAGGAGAACACCACTGCCAACTACTGGAGTGGAGGTGCAATTACACTTTATTGTAGTACGGCGGGGGAAAAAAAGCATATTCCCCAGGGTCACACGCCCCCCCCCTGGGGGGCCCGCCCCACTATTTGACAAGCACTCATATAAACAACCTTCACTGATTGCCGTTTTCACCTCGTCCGTCGTGCTCGCATCTCTTTCGCCACATCCAACCCACCCATCAGTCGCCGAGGACTCTCTGCCACTCTATGGGCTAACCTTTGCATATATACACACATTCCATTTGCGATATTTTTTTTAAGGGATCGCCAACAGGAGAGGTCCGTCGTCCTTCTGATGTGGAAAAGCGTTTGGGTGGCTGACCACCCTGCTAAGGGGGCTGACATTTATCTCTTTAACATCGGGTATTTTGCGTGAAAAGATTTAGCGTTTTATCATTTTTATGGGTTGATGCTACTGTGCGCTACCTGTTCATTCATGTTACTTCTTTTTTTTAATTTTTTTTTTTTTGGGGGGGTTGTCAGATTTGCATGACCTCAAGGTTCGAGAAAGACATTTATACAGATTTGACAATTGTAGTTCTCGGCAATGTATCTGTCACAAAGCCATGTGGTCTGCCCGCTGTTCTCGCCTCGCCGCTGTGCCTCCTCCTCCTCCTCCTCGTCCCATCCGTGGCACATGTATTATACTTTTCATGCTGATAACATTGCTTTTGTGAGTGAAAACATCAAATCCTAACGAAGTCCAGATGTAAGCGAAGCTGCTTTGGCTCGTTCCTGACGCCGACATATACTGGGAGATTGCGCTCCGTTCAACTGCAGTGCAACAGTGAAAGGTCCTAATCCATGATGCCGTAAATTACGAACATTTTTCACCAGACGTGTATAATTCGGCGTCGTCGATCAAAAAATGTTTTTTACTCCACAATACACATATATATATATATATATGCGCACTGTGCCTCAAGAGGAAACAAACATTGCAATGGGGACCCCTCTTTTCGTTTTTATGATTTTCCTAGAATCCTTTGGAGAGCGTGCAAAGACAGACATGTTGATGAAGGTTTCCAGATGGTTCTGCTTGAACCCCCAGCTTTGCTTTTCAGTTCTTAGGCCATGAAGGATTAATCAAAGTCAGTGGTAAGGGCTGATGGCTAAACACTGTGGCTCTTTAGAACCCAGAGGAGACCCCTCCGCAGCTCCAACTCGGATTCGGCCCCTGGGCTACAACGAACGGCCGCTGAAAGTTGAAACTTGAGCTTCAAAACCAATCAAACTTAGTGAAATCATAAGAGCGGATAAATAAACTCTGCCCCTTGACTTTGTTTTAGCAAGGCACTAGATCACCTCACAGGATTAGAGGAATTTTTCTCCAGGATCAAGCCGGAGGATGCGGCCTAAGGAAGGAACTACATATGACAATTATCCATTTTTGGCTTCGCCGGCGCATTTTTTTTTTTGCTCTTGGGGATGAATAAAAGAGGACATAAAAGTGGCATCTCCGGAAAGAGTGTGACAACCCAAAACAAGCACACACAAGATGACTGTTAGAACAAAGCACATCATTTGAAAATATGGCAGCACTATTCTTGTTCACAGTGTCGCCCATTGTTGCGCTTTCCATAATTATCCCTTCGAAGAGGAAAGCGAACAGTGCTGCGTTTGACAGCACTAACTAGGAAAGCTCCAAAGTCACAGCGTTTTTTTTTTTGCTTGCTTCAGGAGATAAATAGCTCACAATTAAGATCCGTGTCCCTCCGGATGTCGGCTTTTTGCAGGGTCGGCAACTCCACGACAAGTACGATGTACTATTTCTCGGACACGTGCAAAAATCCCGAGCCAAACAGCTGCTGGACACGGGCGCGGACTCTTGCGTCTGCAGAAACGGGAAAAAATCCGTTCACTGAAGCTTCATTTTAGTTCACTTGACACAATCATACACAATCAAGTGCAATAAGTGACCTCATGTCATGTGACCCGAATGAGAACTGAACTGACACATTTCCAACAAGCGCAATGACTGTGCAGGTAAATCTTGCCAGAAGGCCAATGGAATTTAACGTATCGGCATAAGCTGGCAGCTCACCAAATTCCTTTATGCACATGAATGAACCAACAACTACCCAAAAAAAAAAAAAAAAATTAAATAAAATGCTCCGAGTCAGCTGGGACAGTATCGGCTCCATTCAGACGATAAGCGATATAGAAAATGGACGGATGATTATAAACCCAAAATGCTGAAGCAGCAACGCGATGTTTGAGTCAGCCAATGCAAAGTCTGGTTTCCGTATTCCATCGCTCAAACCTTGACTCGGCATGAATTTGTACAACAGATGCGTAGAAAAAAATGATTCATGTCACCGTCCCTCTCAAGTGATGTTGTTGGAAGACGCAAACGATGTCAAACAATAGGGAATAAAATTTGGACTTTGACGGTGCGGTGGGATTTGTAGCATTTGGTGATGCCGAACCGCAAGATGTTTTCCATTAGGTTACGTAATTCATTTTGGTACCATTTTTAGCATCTTTTTTTTTTTTTTTTTAGCTTTTTCATGACATTCAATCTATTGCTTGCATATCGAATGAAATACAAGAAACATTATAGTGGTCGAAGGTGAACGTTAAGAGCTCGAACGCAAAGGTCTAATGCTGCCTAATATTGTTTGTGACGCCACTAAGCAATTTCCCCGTCTTAAATGATTACTCTACCATTTCATTTTTTTTTCTACTCTCTACTCAAGGACATTCCCGCATTGTCATCTCATGAAATTTCGATGTTTGGAATGTATGGTGGTGGTTGGATGTTAACGATATAACAGGACGTTGAAGGTGGAAGAAGTCGACGTACAATACGGTATTAGAAATGACTCGTTGTTTGGAAGCTTTATAATGTCGGGAACAATATCGCAATTGTGGTTTTGGTGGCAAAATTGAATTTGCTGATTATTTTGTGCAGCCAATTGACGAAATCAAATTGAATAAATTCAACGAACCATTTTTTTATTATGATTTTTTTTTAATGTAAAGTGATTCGGCAGTTGTTGTGCCCATTGTTCTCGAGTCCGTCCCTTAGTTGCTCAACTCCCGTGTCCTATTTTCTCTCCGTATCTCCCTTCTGTGGGTCGACTTTGCCTCTCCACCTCAAACCAACACGCAGAGGCTGAGTGTCACCCCACAGAGCTTGGGTTCAGTTCAAGGTTTCTCGCTTGGAGGCAGTTTTTCTGCTCACGTGGGGTTCATTTGCTTTGCGGTACACGATGCAACGTTTGAGGAACATGGTACTTGACTTGCGGTAATTTCTGTTGTATATTCACTGGGGGGAAAAAATGGCACGTTGAATTTTGCTCACTTTTATTTCATCATCTTTATTTATTTATTTATTTTTTTATTTAAATCATCAGATCTCATTGACATAATTGTCTTCATTGAGGAGATAAGATCAGATTTTATGGCATCTCATAAAAATCACGCACCTGCGTATAATACCCCATATAAAATGCCAACTACCTTGATGACCCAGAAAAAAATGACAGATCAAAAATGACAATTTTCCGGCCTCTGTATTTTGAATGATTGTCATTTTCTGTTCTTTGATTACTCCAAGATGAGTTGAAGTGAATTAACCTGAGGGACAATGTGCGACTCTGGGTGGCAACACCAAAGAAGTTACGCCCCCTCACCACCCCCCATCAACACCTCCCTCCGAATACAATAAAAAAATAAAATAAAAAAAAGCAAGTGTCGCTCTGAGCTTTTTGCAAGACTGTACAAAAAGTTTTATAAGCTTCTATCGATGTACATGCCAACATGTCATCATTCAATTATGGCAAGAAGTCTTTTTTTCTTTTTTTTTTTTTTTTCTCAGCGCTGGTGAGCGGAATGCGATTAATTTGCCATCGTAGCAGTGTGCCCGAGGAAAGAGGTGGTGGGGCGCCACTGAGTGATTTGTTCATTCATGACGAATATTACCCATAATTCTTGGTGTGTCATCACTTGTCATATTTGGGAATTTGCACACCTCAATGACTCCCGTTCAGTGTGACGCATTAGCCTGGCAAATGTTTCTTTTGTTTTTAGATTTTTTTTAATTTGAGTTTTTTGGGGATTGTGTAACACGCAAATCCCCCCTCGGGGAGGATCAATGAGGTCATCTGTTCGTGAAGAAAATTTACTGAACATTGTCACGTGTGGTTTGTTCATCTTTCGCGGCGAAGCTATGGCGCACTTTTTTTGCGATTGTTTTTTTTATCGTTCCAGAAGAGATGCAGAACAAAAGCAAGAAGTAGAGAAGGTCACCATAATCAATACTTTTTTTTTTTTGGGGAGTATGTATCGCTGCTTCATGTGCGTTCGTTCGAGTTGTTTGAAGGTTTTTTTATGACTTCGGTTAGTCAATCAATGCCGTTATCGGTTAGCATTAAGCTAGCAGACTTTCATCAGTCGAATTTAAAGAACATCCCATGTTTAATTCTGATAATTCTTTTCAAGCTCGGGGCTGACTTCACTACCGTTAGCAGCTGATAGCATATGTGTGCAGCATAACAGCTAAATGCTGCGTCACCGTGTTTGCTTTGAACTGTGTGCTCCACTAATTGACCCGAGGCCGATGCTGTCTTTTAACAAGTTGTTATTATAATTTTCAATGTACTAGAATGAGATAAGAAAAATCAAATTAAATAAATGTAATGACGATGGGATGGGAAAACGTGAGCAATTTTGTCTGAAGGATAAACGGAGGGTAACTAGGGACATACAGTGAAGTGCGCTCCGTTTGACATGAGGCCGAATAAACTTTGACAGAAGAACATGACCTGGGTTCAAACACTCACCTTGATCCTTTCTGTGTGAAGTTTACATGTTCTCGGTCTCCCTGTGTGGGGTTTTTTCCCCACCCGCGCCGCCCCCCACCACCCTGCTCCCCCCACATTTATAGCCAGGTGGATTGGTAATTATATCTCCATCCAGAATGCCCCCCCCCCCCACTCGCCCAGATCGAGGCGGACTAAGTGACATTGCATCACGTGTTTTTTGTAGCTTTTATTTGGTTGCATCTTTTGAGCAATTTTCTACTATAAGCGTCGGGATGTTTTTACAATGTTTTCATGTTCCTAACTGATCTTTTTATGAGGCGTTTTACAAGCCAGTGCTCCAGTCAGAGGTCAGGTGTGAGCGACGATGAGGTAGTTGGTCGACTACATGTAACACACACACACACACACACACACACACACTTTTGCATTCTCTTTAAGGCTCCCGTGAGCATAGTAACATTCATTTCTGCCTACTTGAAAAGTGAAGCAGGTGTTGTATCCTTCGTAAAATTACACACCAAAAAATAACCGACACGTTTTTCTAGTCATGAAGAATGTCCTATTGAAAAGCACTGGAAACATAATCGTTTTATCCCAAATGTATTTTGACGTACATTAATGCAATCCTTTATGATCAGATTTCATTTTGGAATATTGGCTTTCAATTTAAAATTTGTTAATTTGCAGATTTGTGTGCATGTTGTTCTCGTTGTCTTATGTTGGGTTATCGTGTAAAAATATTAATAATGACATATCAGCAGATTAAAAGGGCCAGCCGATTAATCGGTCGAGCCCTCGTTGAGTGGTCATTCACCATTTTTTTTTTTTTACTGTATCGCGCTTTTTTTGTAATTTCAAGCAGTTTAGATGCCCCGTGGCATCATGCTGCCTTCCACAGGTCAGTCGTGGTATTACACCTAGTTTGGGAAGAGACTTGTGATCGTCGGTGGAAATATCGTTATGTGTGTAATTTTATTTTTTTTCGTGAGGCGTGTGTGTGCGTTGTCGTTTTGAGTACACAACACAATAAAATCAGAAGAAAACACACATGCTGATTTTGCAATCTGTCACATTGAAAAATTGTTAAAACGTGCAGCCCGCTTTTCACACGAGTGGTGAAAACAAAATTGCACTCATTATTTTTAATTACAAGGCTTCCATTGTTCTCGTTAACTTTCTTCGTTGATTGGCTGGGATAAATCCCGTTTCGGCTAATTGCTTTTTTTTTGTCTAAAATCCCACTAATAGTTGGAAGAAGGCTTGCGTCTTGATCGAGAAAAGAGCTGATGTGACTTTCCGCATGTAACAAATGTGATCTTGTGACATCTCATCCCGATGGCAACGAGCACACATAACAGCTCCAACTGAATCGGCTCCAAACGCCTTTTCCAGCTGCTGAATGTGATTTATTGCACTTGCACAGAACTCGCGCTCGGAAATTGTCGGCGTCTCAGCAGCAAACTGACTAAATCTGCTAGCTTGCTAACAGCACCTGATAGCAGGTAAACAGCGGGCGTCACGTGTCATAATGCAGCACGCCGCACGCCTGGCTCATGCCTGATCCTGCCGCCCTTCACGGCTTCCTCCCTCTTCCTCTCAGCACTCCCTTTTGCCTTCAAACGAGGCAGCTCTCGTCCTGATTAGCAGCCTTCACCTCGAACATATTCGCTCTGTTCCGCCAGGGGGGATTAAGTGCAGATACATGACATTTCGGGCCATTCCAAGGATCTGAGTCAGCGCATAAACAACTCCTACGCTATGTCAGGGAAATATTTATCTTTGCTCGTACAACTTCTCGAGATAGTGTCAACACTGCTGAGAGACACAATTCCACTCGTGGATGTGGAAGGGAGAGGAAAAGCCTTCGTGGAAATACTGGAGTGAGGAAAGAAAAGTGTGGCCCGCTCCACTGATGAAATACAAGTCACGCATCTCAAAATGTTTTACTAGTGCCACAAAAGTTGTGCGTGCTCTTTGAGGTACATGGCGGGAAAAAAAAAAAAAATCAGTCTGAGCACAGTTCAGTTGTATTTAACTTTTCTGCTCAATACATTTGCATTGAATATTAAACAGATTAAAGATTTATTCAAGAATTTTTTTGTCGCAGATTTGTATAAGATGCATTCTTATTGAATTTCTATTGAAGTAAAAAATATATATTTCTTATGATTATGTGCAGTGCTTGGTCAAACGAGGCATAATGTTGCAGTGGCTTTTTCATATGGAATATGCTTTGAAGGAATAAAATATTTGTTTCATTTTTGGATATGTTTCTTGGTATAAAAATTGGACAAGATGAATCATTTTTTTTTTTTTTTTTCTTTAAGCCAACACAAATTTTGATATTCGGCGGAATGAAATTCTGATAACAGATTCATTGGCCAATTAATTAAAAAAAAAAAAAAAAAAATTACATTATATATATTATAAAAATAATCTCCTACTTTATATTTCTAATCATTTCAAAAGTAAAACGCAATCCAAATCATTTCATTCATTTTTCTCTCTCGTCCGCAGTAACCACCACACTATCTCCAGGCTCAGGCCACGCCAGAAGATGCAATGACACAGAGAAAGCCTTCTGTGTGAATGGCGGCGACTGTTACTTCATACATGGTATCAACCGGCTTTCTTGCAAGTAAGTTATCCATTTTTCATTTTTTTTTTTAAATCTTCATTGAAGTGTCCACCGGTTGAAACGCAAAGCCCTTTTCGTGACAGCATTTGTAATCTTCTTCATCGCAGCAAGAGTCTTCCTTTCCCCGCTGTTTTGTTATGCTTTGTTTTGTTGCGAGCACTTGATTCCTGTTGTTCTTTCTTTCAGCGGCAGCCCGTCAGAGGAAAATGCTGCCTAACTGCCCACCTGTTGTGTATCGCGGCGCTCATAATGGAGTGCGGCGTCGGCGTGCTCATCCTTTTATGTCCCGTTTAGTGTACAACACGCGTTAAAAGCCCTTTTTTTCAAAATGTCATGAGTCACCGTTCTACTCGGGAGCAAATATTTATGCCTATTAGGGGCCCCCAATGAGGTAAATAGAATCATTGCTTACATTGAAGGTCCTTGGCAAGGGGGGGGGGGGGTCGTGACACGGCGGCGAAATTGCGCTTGTCGGAAAGAAGCCAGGTGACATTATCATAAAAACAACTTGTTTTTTATTTACCATTGAGATTTTTGTTTGCATTAGCGTCACGACCGAGAGCCATTACTCAGATATACGGCGAAACCTTTGAGGTGCAACGTAATCCGCAATGTTATTTACTTGAGGAAAAAAAACAAAAAAAAATCATTCCGGGGTCAAATTGACAGGCTCATAAAAAGGTTTAAAGTAACATTTTGATATATTGACTCATACACTGCCATTGACGGATATAGAAGACAAAAAGAAAAGTATATTGATACCAAAACTGTCAGTGAATGAGTTAAGATGTGATGCATTAAAAAAATAAAATAAAATAGTCATCACTCGACTCTAAAAAAAAAAAAAAAAAAAAAATGAGAATCACTGTATGCTTACTTCTTTTGGAATCCGTTTAGGAAGCAAACAAAAAAAAAATGTCGATTACACGCACAGAGGTAGAATCTTGACGTCCACGCCAGATGGCCTGAGTTTGCAGTGCAGTGCAAATATGAAATATTCCATGACGGCAGTTCATTCAGTGTTGCAAAATAGGGCACAAAAAGCCAAAGACACACCTTATCCGCTTCCTACGAAAGGTCCTCGACACATAACGACAGGCAGAACAATTAAAGGAACAATAAACCCGAGTATCCACTCGTTGCCATTTGTACAACAGAATAAGTCGATTAAATTGAGACGCGATTATCATTATTTCAGTATTCATACTAATTGTGAATTTTATATCTAGTGGTGCGCTGATAGATTCTTCTAAAAAAAAAAAATGCCTTGGCTCAACAAAGTTTGGGAAACACTGCTTTAAGGATTCCATTGTGACCTGTTTTTCCCCCTTTATTTATTTATTTATTTTTTTTGGGTTGAGTCCATTCAATATCCGATCCAACCACTGTACTAATCCGTCGCAGCTAATAAAATCCATTCTTGTACTTGCAAACACAAACTATGCACTCCCTCTTGTCATGGCTGTTAAATATCGGGTTGCATGCTCCGTTGGACCATATGTCGCTAGATCACGACGACTTAGGCCAATGTGATGCAGGAGCGGCAACGCTGGCGCAGCTTCAGCGCCCAGTTGGCCCCCGCGAGGAAGACTGCTCGACGAGCAATGCGGATATGGCCGCAACAGCCGTTCAATACGCTATGTACAAATTGGAGGCAGCAATAACTCAATTGCTGTAGCTAATTCACTCACGGCCCCGGGGCATGGCTCCAGAAGAGTTGGATAATGCAGTGAAGGCCCGCGGGGGAATTTGTTCCCCCCACAGCCATCTCATTCAATAGAGGCCAGGCATCAGTGGGTATTACTCACCGACGAAACAAGTGGTGCAGACAGCTCGGCCTGCGTTTATGTCCGACTCATTCACTCTTGTGGACAAACTTTTTCAAAGAGGGGCAAAGGGTAAGACATGATCCATGAGCAGATATTGTAAAACTCATTCACGACCGGCTGAGTAAAAAAAATAAAAAATAAATAAAAATCTTTAAAGATCTTTGACGTCTTTAGCCGTCAATGGCAGTATATGAGTTAAGTTGTTTTCACCTTAACAATGGAGCACCAATCGGATTTTTAAATTTTAATTTTTTTTTAATGTATTTTTTTCATATATAATAAGTACTAATTTGCGTGTTTATATTTTTAGACTCGGGCCTGTCAATTTTTGCTAAACGCACAATCAATCTCCCCGCAAGATTTATGTGCTTTTTGTTCAAGACAACGTGTAAGCCGTTACAATAAAAGCGTGATCACAGACTGCGCAGCTGCACTGAATTTGATTCCGAAGTTCCAGTTGTGCCATTTTTACGCCAACTTCCCGTCATCTCATCAGTCAGGGTGAATAATTAAATGTTGAACATTATGTTTCTCCCGGGAGGCGTTGTGTGAAACCAGTAAATCGCTCGCCAGTGACCTTTTGTTGGACTGCCGGTCTCGTTGTGAATCCAAGCGGAATGTCGGTGCTCCTAAAAGAGCAACTGCTCATCCTAACGGGACTTTAATGAGGAAAGATGGCTCGGGCCAAACAGAATTATTTTAACATACATCTGAACGTCAAAAAAAAACCAACAAAAAAAAACCCCGTCACTTTACATGCATGCAAAAAGTGATAAACGCTTTTGAATTTGCTTTGGGAACGTTTCCATGTTTCGATATTTATCTTGAGCTTGAAATATGACGGCGTTTAGAATTGATCACACAAGTCAACCTTTGAGCCCGGAACGGATATCCCGAAAGTAAAAAGGTATTAGCTCGCATTACGCTTTGCTGCACAAGCTTCCAATTGACGTATTGATTAGCTTCAAAGAGCTGCAATGAGCTCTCGCTTCTCCCTTTTGCCCTTTAGGCCCAAAAGAGAGCGGGCTTAAGTCTTTAAGAACATTTTAAGATAAGCGTCCACCAGCTTTTGTATCATCACTCGATAAAAAAAATGTATTGACTTTTTATATCCGCCAAGAAGGTGCTTCTAGGAACTTATTAGAGCGTATTTTCCTGTTGTGACTTTTATATGTACATTCGCCTTGTTGTTTTTCAGATTCTCCCACGGATGTACACATTTTTTTTTTTATTTGCATGTTTTTATTTCCACAACAATTTATGAAAATGAGAAAAAAAAAATTAACGTGACAATCCCATGTTGCCAATTTTGAGAGATGTTTTGCTTTGTCTTGTCAAGGTAAGGCCATCTTATTTGAATTTGGCAGCTCACCTGGAAAATCCCGCCTTGAAATCTCCGTCAATGTTGTGCTTACGTCGTGTCGCTAAAAGGAGTTTGAGTTTCATCCAGAACCAGATTTCCTTCTGGATCCAAATGTTAATACCACATTTGCTCACTCACTGAGCGCACAGATGACAAATGTTTCAACTTTGGCACTTTGTCCGTTTCATATTTTTTTTTTTTTTTCATTCTATGGCCTCACAATTTCACACCACTTTTGCAATTTGCTTATTGAAATTAAATATTGTCCAGTATATTATATTCCACGTATGGTTTACGATTTTTGGTGTATTGTTGACTTTACTGAATTCATTCTGAAGATATTTTTCATTTGAATTACATAACATCATTTGACATGAGAAATTACCAGTAAAGTCCACATTCCATCAAAACGGTTTCACGTTCTGTATTCTAATGACTGCATTTCCCCCCATATTTCAACTTGAAGTCCGCCCGACGTTCACCTCGCTGTATTTTCCTGCCCGTAACACTTGTGTGCTCCTTCCCAGATGTCCCGATGGATACTTTGGCCCTCGATGCTCAAAGATCGAACCTCTGCGGTTGCACATGCCCAATCCTTTCAAAAGTATGTTCACTTGATATGAGCAGCTGAGAACAGAGACACAGTTGTCACTGGATTACCTCTCTGGACTTCCGCCGAAACACCCCCCACCCTGCTACTGCTCCGCGCACCCACCAAAAACCCGGTTCTCTTCTTCTGTATCCTCTTCTTCCTCCCCCCGCCCCTCTCTCTCAGGTCAACGCGCACCGGGCCTCGCACAGTGGTGTCACTCATGGGAACGCTCGGCCTCTGCCGTCCATTAGTCGAGCTGTTGGTCTAATTCTCTCTCTCTCTCTCCCCCCCCCCCCACCACACCCTTATTCTTGCACACCCACTCGCTCACCCACCACCCTTCCTCCTCCTCTTCCTCCCTCTTTTTGTGGCTTTCAGGTGTCCAAATGACTTTACTGGTGATCGGTGTCAAACCTACGTTATGGCACGTTTCTACCGTATGTCAACTTCCTCTTCTGTCAGACTCCCCTCGAGTCACATGTGCATTTGTGGACCCCATAGTCTCGTGTGTCGTCCGTCCAGACCTATAAATATGCAAGCCCTCGTATTGTGCGCTGCTTGTTTCGCATGTCACGTCCTAATGCACGGTCGCATGAGCTTTTCGGAAAAACCGCTAATGTCGTTTTGTGTGTTTGTTGGCGTAGAATGTGGCGACTAAAATGACATGTTTGTGGGCCGGCTCCTTATTATGTTTGCTCTTGTGTTAAAGGGACAGTCTAAAATGTTTTATATCGGCGTAAAAACAAAAGTGCATTATGTTGACAACTGCATAAAAAAAAGTTACAATGCAAATCTCTAATCATGCCCACTACAATCTCTGAAAATATTAAAACAATCAGCACAATATTTTGGATGTTCTCCCCGTGCCTGTGTGGCTTTTCTTCGGGTATTTTTTTTTTTTAGACTGTCCCCATGTTAAGTGGCAATCATGTGCATGTTTAGCCCCGTTTCCACCAAGCAGCACTGTTCGGTGTTGGTTCAGGTAGCGTCTTGTCTTCTTTCGTGTTTCCAATAACTCACCCGTACCACTTTTAATGCCTCTTCGTTGGGGTAAGCGTGGCTTCGTAATGGAGCTACCCACCGATTACTGCAATGTGTTGCTGAGTAGACAAAAGAAAAATGTCACAGACTTGCTAGAACAGGAATGAATTGGAAAGCCACCACATCATATTTCATTCCCGTTTTGATCTTCACCGAACTTTACCGCTTGGTTGGAAATTTTGTTTATTTGTTTGTTTGTTTGTTAACATTATAACGCCAAATTTAAAATGACTAAGCAATGTATCATTTCCATGAAACTTTACGGGCGGGTGGAATGTGGCAAAAAGATGCATATATCGGAATTTATTATTTTATCTTACACATATTCCCATTGTTGTGCGTCACCTCCCATGAACCAGGAAGCCGCAACACTCCACTCGATCCAATCTTGGATTTTACTTCTAAAGAGTTCTCCATTGGCAGAAGTTTACGCAAGTCGCCTTTTAGTTATAAAAGCATCGCTAAAAACAACAAATCTAATGGTGGCCTCGTTCGGTTGCGCAATCCACGAATGTTAATCATTTCTGTTCGACAAAATTGGCCCAAAAATCCCAGTCTGTGATTTTTATCAAGACGGTTTCTGACACGGTTCCTCCACATTTCCTAAATATAAAAACAATTAGCTTTGACGTGGCGTGACTGCTGTCAGACGCGACTCGGGACATAAGCCTGATGGTGGTGCAGATTGCTAAGATCTGATCAGCTCACATTCTCTCATGACAGTTTGATTACCGAACAGGAAGTCAAAAGTAGAAAAATATTTCAAAATATGAAATGTTTGGATTGAAGATATCCCGTTAGGCTGTTAGTCCAACATCAAACTTGTGTGATATGTTATGAGTGCAGGCTTCTTAGTTTTTATTAGTGTTTGAGTTGAGTTTTTATTGGTTTTGGTATTAGTCTTAGATTTTTTATTCTATTTTTTTTAAGTATAAGGATGAGGACACTATGAACATTTTTAATATAATTGTAGTTATAATTAATTTGGTTTTTCGGGCATTTTTTTTTCATTGCAGTAACAATGTTTTTTTTTTTAATTTTAATTGAAGTTATCAGCTTTTTTTATCAGCTTTCGTTAACGATAGTAACCTTTCACACAACACAAGTATACACAAGCTCGGCCGAAGGCCGTGTTCACTTAATCCTCTTCAACTTTGGCATGCACTTTAGAACATTTTTTTGCATTTAATGATTTCACACACACACAAACACCCACCCATACACACAAACACACACAGATGTTGTGCTGTCACACCAGAGACAATAACTGCTCCCTCAGATGTCCTCACACGCCGTATTACCGTTTGGAAAAGCCAGTTTTAACCCTGCACTGCTGCATGAGGAAATAGAAGCCAATATATCCATCAAATGGATTAATAAAAAAAAATAAAAAATAGACGAAGGTGAAGTCCAGAATTTTTGATCTGACAAAGAAATCCACTTTTTTGCGACGATCAGTGAAATTTTGACTCAGATTTCAGTTTTTTTTCGGCCTGCTTCTGAAGTACAATAATCTGCGCTGAAGCATTCCCTTTCAAATAACGCATTATATTTTGGAAGTGAAGTGACTTGGACAAGATTGATCTCCCTCTGAAATTGTTGGTGAAATGTATTTACAAAAAAATTAAAAAAACAATCAAGGCTACAAGTAAAATATATACTTGTTTTTTTTTCCCCAGAGGATTGATGAGATATTTTAATTTTTTGTTTGACCTATAAACGCTTGCGCAATACACATTTTAACATGCGTTTTCATTTATGGCTACGAGGTACCAAAAAAGAAAATCTACCTGTTGCTGAACATATCCCTTAATTCATAAATATTACCAAATATGGGGGGATAACCTAGTCAAGTGGGGCCTCAAGAACAGCGCTGACTGCCCGTGCGGAAACCCCAAACAAACGATGGCCCACATTCTCCAGGATTGTGGCCTGAGCAGCCCGTGCACAGACAATGACCTTAAGCTAGCAAATAACACCGCTCGTCAATGGCTATCAGTATGGAGCGATAAGATATGATGACCAAATATAATCCTATTTTGTGTATTCTAATATGGCTATTATATTCTTATTATGAAAACCTGATGTGGCCACGTGGCTTCAATTCACGGCCCTCCCAGTTTGTCGCAGTTGCTCAAATTTGTTTGGCAAACGTGAGCATTGTTTGCCTTCATGTTGGCTCATCGTTGTTCTTCTGCGATTTGGTTCTCACCCTACGGTAAACGTAACGCACCCTGCTTGACGTTCTCATTTTTTTGGCAGAGGAAAACGCGGTGTGTGGGAGAACGCGGCGCTCTGCATTCAATTTAACTTTGCTGCAGCTGTGCGACGGTATCAAGGACAGAATTTATCTCTGGTTCTTGTCCAGCTGCATGAACGCATTCCAGGCTTGAGCAACTTTTTTTTGTTCAAGCTAGAGCATTAGAGAGTGAGAGAGCCCTTTTTGGAAATGTAAAAGAACGTGTTAATATCATGAGAAGAAAATAATAGGTGTCCTTTTGTTTGTTTTTTTTAAAGTCCAAATGCATGCCGTGAGCTACCATTGAGAGGACTCTCCCGTCCACATGTGAGCCAGCAAGTAATCAATATATTTAAAAGATGACTATTAACCTGCGCTTCTTCAAACATGCTGATCCACACGAAAAACTCCAGCTCTTGGAAAGTCACATCCGACGAACATGATGGATGTCGCGATGAGCCTTCCAAGTCAACTTTAAGACACTGTTGATATTTCACAAATAAATCAAAATTTCTCCCGTCGAGTGCGAGCCAACAGGCACATGCGCGCACGCACATCCAATTCGGCTTCCTGCAGGGCCACCACCCATCCCCAGGAGATGCTGTAGCCCATCGAGCAGGAGGATGGCTCTTTTTAACAAGCGCGTGTTGTCCTAAGAACAGCTGGGACTTGCTTGGACGCAAAATCAAGCGAGCGAGCTGCCAGAGATATGAACGCAGCCCTCGACAATTATTCCCATTCACGCTGATTGTTTCAATTATGGTACGATAAACGCTTGTTTCAACCTGCCTCTTCGAGGGTTGGGTGTGTTTGGGAACACAAAACGTGGTGCGCTTTTTTTTTTTTTTTTTTTTTTTTTTTTTTTTTGCGATGATGAGTACGTGGCGATGCGGGCGGGTAATATGTGACCTGCTATATTTGACCATGAAAATGACGTCATAGATTGTACATTTAAGAGAATAGGAGGTTAGGATCTTTTGTGTTTGCGTGTGCGTGCGTGTGTGTGTTGCATGCTGCCTGCGCAATGTCCCATCGTTTAAATGTTGCTAACAACGCGTGACAGTTACTAATTCTAACGAGGGTTCACTTTATTGTGTGTTTGTCCCACTATATGTTCGGAGGTTGCTCTTTCATAATCTGCTCTTTTGTTTCTCTTTTTTGTTGTTGTTGTTTTTCTTCCAACTGTCAACTTTCTGCCATGGCAGATCATCTTGGGATTGAATATATGGGTATGGAAACAATTTCCATTTTGATTCTCAGTCCTGCATAGATACTAAAAATAAAATCAAAGAGAAATTCTCATTTTGACATGCATCCCGTTCCATCTGTGGTGTGACCTGTGAATCGTACCGTCCCCTCGATTAACCAATCAACCCCCCCCCCCCCTCCCCTGGCCCCCCCCCTTTGGGTCAAACATACGCTCACTCGTTCAGAGTGTGTAAACCCTGCAACTGATTGTCCATCAAACATGATTAACATGGATGTCATCACCTGCACCTCTCGCACATGCGCGTCGAGTCGACCGTCTGACTCACATCAGCGCCGAATCCTACTTTTGTTTCCTCATTCCATCTTTAACAAGCATGATATATCATGTTTGTAGCTGCCAGATGCCTTTCAACTCTCGCCTGCTTTCTCTTTGCATATGCCTTCTCTTTCTTTTACTTCTCGAGATTTATACTACCCGTGTCTTGTCTCACTCTGTCATAAGTAGAGCTGAAATTTGCCTATGCAGTAGACGAAGTCTGCGCTGTTTGATTTAGCTTTCAAGGAGTGGTTGTTGATATGAGCATGCCGTGCTATATTTAGAGCCTACGGTCATGATTTGCTTCTGTTTGCTGCTATTTCCGTCCTCCTTTTGACAGCTCTCATTTTCATCAAGCTTTTCCAGAAAAAGTACTTTAGTGGTTTGAGGGTGAATTGAACACTCGCACGTGGGACATAAAAGTTGAACATTTGATCGGAGAGTTTCATGGGAACGTACTGAAATTGCAACATTCAAAGTGGGCTACTTGCGCAAAATACGATTGTGACACCATTTTTTATTTTTTTTTTCCAAGTGCTCTGCTTGCCCATGTGTTTAAATCAGCGGCTACACCCGTGCTTGTCAATTATTTTTTGTTAAGCCCCCCCCCCCAGCAAGAAGAAAACAATTCACCCCCCAAACCCCCACCACCACCACCCATTCTCCACCGCAGCTATGAATCATAACATTTTTGTTGTAAACCAAACCTACACCATTAGAGTTAATATTTGCTGCGCACAATGGGCAAGGAGAACACCACTGCCAACTACTGGAGTGGATGTACAATTACACTTCATTTTAGAACGGCTGAAGGAAAGCATGATCCCCAGGATTATATCCCCCCCCGCCCCACTATTTGAGAAGCATTTGAGTTAAACCAATGTTTTTATTCATCAGTAAAGATAACCCAGTTTACCACAATAATAAAAAAAAAAAACACTGATATATGTATTATGTCAGAAACATAAATTGGCCCAATGACGTCAATTGGCTTGAAAACGGATATAGGAATTGCAATAATGTTACATGTTTATTACAGTATTTATCCTTCCCACTGAGGAGGGAGCAAAGTCTAACCCTCAAACTCACGCAAACCTTTCTCTGGAAAAGCTCCCAAGTTTTAATGTTGTCTTTGTGATGATGTAATAGTCAGGGAAGAAGTGTTATAAAGTTCATTCTGTAGCTATGCAGTTTAAAGAAGGAAGCTGCTTATGAAAACGCTGACTGTCTTCTCCCGCTCAGATCTTTGTCCCTCTCTGTTTGTGTTTGTGTGTGTTTTCGTCGCGTGCTGTGGACAGAGGCAGAAGAACTCTACCAGAAGAGAGTCCTGACAATCACGGGCATTTGTGTGGCTCTGTTGGTGGTGGGCATCGTTTGCGTGGTTGCCTATTGTAAAACCAAGTAAGTTCGACTCTAAAATGGACCACAAAGCATGTTGCAGCATTCACGACTTCCACAAAGTGACCACGACTTCCTCAACAGGAAGCAAAGAAAGAAGATGCACAATCATCTGAGACAGAACATGTGTCCAGAACACCCCAATCGGAACCTTGCAAACGGACCCAATCACCCAGGACCAGGACCCGAGGAAATCCCCATGGTAGATGTGAGTTACTGAATATGGAAATGGCTGTTAGTACATAATTAATATACTGTATCCGCAATGCAACTTTATTTTGACCCAGTACATATCAAAGAACGTCCCAGCAACTGAACGAGTCATACGGCCTGTGACAGAAGGATCCTTCCCTGCCAGTCACACCTCTTCCAGATCTCACAATTCTTCCACACGCGCCCACTCATCAACACACAGGTGAGCGCGCATCGGGGGGTGTATCAAATCGGAAAGGCTCCAGAAATGCCTGACACTTTTAATGTTGTTTCAGACCCGAGGAACGGACGTGGAGCCTGGAACATTCGGACAGTGTCCTCTCTGACTCGCCGGGGATGATGTCATCATCAGTGGGGACCAGTAAATGCAGCAGCCCCGCATGCATGGAGGCACGGGCCCGGCGGGCTGCACACTGTGCTTACAATGACCCTCATCGGCCGGCCCTCCAATATGGGGACTCCTTTGACTCCTTGGGAGACTCTCCACATAGCGACAGGTGGGACTGAGGCTCATTTTTGGAGGTGAAAAGTGAAAGATTTGTCACACGGTAATGTAACTGAGTTGCCAAACGACAGCATTCAAAGCACAAAAAAAAAACGTCATCATCAAACCTAACAAGTTATGTGCTGTACTTTGTATGTGCGTGAATCGGGCCTCGAATTGCTCTGCGCAGCCTGATTACATAAGCGACACCCCCTTTAGAGTCTTGTAACAAATAACACGGGCCTCGTCCGTTCTGGCAACAGCTTCCGCATCAGCAAAATCAGCTCTGCTGTGGAAATCTCTCAGGCTCACTTGGCCTTAGTGTGTAGCGCTTCCTAAAGGCTCATCACGCTTCAAAGATCCACAGTGATGTGCCATCAGCGAAATGTAACTTCTGCCAAGTTGCGTTGTGTGGGTGTAATGGTGGCGCATAAGATTGATATCGAACTGAATGTGTCAAGATCATACATACTATACAAAAAAAAAAAAAAAGCATTTTCACTGTCAGAGTTCATTTAACAATGTTTATTATGGTAGCTGGAGTTGCAGGTGGTGTCGAATTGTGTGCGAAGTAGCTAAATTAAGAATCAGTAATTTACTACATTCCACAAATAAGTGTCTCAAATAGCTTATTTTATTAAAGTAGTGTTTAAAAGTAGGTCACCGGGTCAGCTGCAAAATTTCAGGATGCAGAAGATGCACGTTTAGTCAGTTGCATGTCTTTTCAATCTTGCGCCACACTTTGCATTATCAGTCAGAATTGATTATTATGTTGGAATTTTTTTAAAACACCTGCATCAAAAACTGTAATTATTTCCATTAAATGAAAAAATGTCTGCAACCCATTCGAATCACTTAAAATATACTCTATATTAAAAGACTTCATAAAAAAAAAAGAAGTGGATCTTTAATAGATCCCTGGGGAACGCCGGATGATGATGATGATGATGATGATGATGTTAACACAGCTGCATCACAGCTGTGTTCTGCAACCTAAAGAGCTCTCCATTAACCGGCGAAACACATTTCGCATCCGCGGAGAAACCATGCTGACCTTTTTTTTTTTTAGGGAGCTCACTTTAGGTGAGAGACTTTGACCACATTAGACTGATTACCTGTCAATCACAGGGCTGATACATCCAGACAAAAAACAAAAATCACATTAAAATTCATTCCTACGCTCTTCAATTCATTTTAATTCATTATCCTCTGAATTTCTGCAAGCATAGCAAGGCCCATTTGAAATTCAAACCCCTTAAGTGGGAAACCACCATTCTGTCATTGTTAATTACTTTGAATTAGTAGATAATTTCACATGCCTGGACAGAGATTCGGGAACAGGAAGTCATTTCGACGCAGACATGAAACATGTCTACATGTTTATGTTGACGCATTGATTTATCATGTAATGACTTTTTCCCCCGTATTATATACAAAACTGTATTCAGATCATTCATATCCGGCACTTTTGCCCCGGGGCCTTCAGTCAGCCCTCAAACCACCTCTTGACACCACCACTATCAAGCGTGCCGCGTACATCATAAGGAGGAGTTTGCGACCTTGACTCTAATGCGGATTAAGTTGAGTTCTCTTTTTCCCTCCCGACAGATATGTGTCGGCCCTAACGACACCAGCCCGCCTCTCGCCGGTGGATTTCCATTACTCATTGCCCCCGCAGGTGCCTACCTTCCAGATCACTTCGCCCAACGCCAGCCACGCCATGTCCCTCCCCCCCGCTGTCCACAACCCGTACCCCCTGGAAGACAACCAGCCTCTGCTGCGCCGCTACCAAGTGCCCCTCCACGAGGCCCAGTGCCAGGAGGCCTATCGGCAGCAGCGGCGCACCTATCCCAACGACAGCAGGGGCAGCCTGCCCTCCAGCCCCTACCGGCTGGCGGACGACGAAGACTATGAGACCACCCAGGAGTATCTCTCCTCGAGGGAGCAACCAAAGAGAAGCGGGTCGGGCGCACCCGATAGCCGGCGCTGGAGGAGATCCAGACTGAACGGCCACGTGGCCCCGCGCGGATACGAGGCCTCCCGGGACTACGGCTCCCGGAGCTGCCTAACAGGAAGCGAGTCGGAGGAGGACGGCGAAAGCACGCCCTTCCTCAGTATGCAGAACATGAACGCCGAGCCCTCCACCATCTACAGGCCGGCGGACAGTCGGACTCCTCAGTCGTCAGGGCGGCACAGTGCGCATGGGAACATGCAAACAAGACTTACACACTCCCGCTCCAAACCGGACACGACACCCCATTAGCGAGTGACCATGAACCAACAAAAAAGTCAATATAGTATAGACCTGCATCTATAAGAAATATTTTTATTTTATATAACTGACAGATATTCTAAACAAATGAAATATTTATTTTCATTTTAGCAAAAGTTGTCTACTAGTTAACAGCAAAGACTTTTTTATAGGGAAAACTCTATTTATATGTACATTTTGATTTACAGCATAAAAAGATGTGCCAGTTTTTTCACGACGTCAAAAAGAAAAAAAAAAAAAAATAGAGTAATATTGTGGTGCCTTTTGCTGTTTGCCGATGCCAGAGGGCCAGTGGAGGTTTTTGTAGCCTTTCTTATACGGACGCCTCATTTTTTTATACACATTAATGTTTTGTTTTTTGTTGTCGTTTTTTTTTTTTTCCTCTCTGGTTGAACATTTCTTTTCTTTCCAAGTTGCATCCTTTGTGGAGTCGCAACCCACTGGAACGTCCTTCCATATCACGCAATATAAACCACTTTCATCACAAAGTGTATGTTTACATTAATGTAACTCACCTTTTTTGGGTTTTATCATTTGGGATCAAATAGAATGCCTGGTTCACGAATGCCACGTAGATTTTTATTTTTTTTTTTTGCCATCGGATTTGTGTGCGTGTGCGTGCGTGGAGCAAGTGTGTGAGCGCGCGTGTGTGCTACCCTGCTTGCATGTATTGTTAAGAGTTCCAATGGTTGTTAATGTGATGGCATCGACTCAGAGGGTTCGCCAGTGCGCATCAGAAATAAACAGAACCACTGCTTTTTTACAACTACGCCCCCCCCTCTCCTCCGCCCCACGAGCCACCCCCCGAGTAGGCGCAGGTGAAGCTGCGGTAGGTTGTGTTAAGTTATGCAGGTCATTGCTTGATGTGTTTACAGACCCCCCCCACACACACACACACAACCCTCCCTCACATTCTAGCCCCGCCCCCCCACCCACCTTTTCTGCAGGCTCCCCTCATTTGAGCCTTTTATGAGCCTCACAAAACTGAGCCGCTTGGCACCGGGTGACCCCTGCCATCAGAGGTGGTGGGTGAAACAAAAAGATTGCATCTGTTTTCACTCAACTCGTCCCCCCCCCACCCCCTTCTTAAAATCCCATACTTCATCATCCTTCCGTGTCCATTCTGGCTTTTGTGGTCTCTTTTAGAGGCCACACAGTGTCTCAGGATTTTCACCCCCCCCCCCCCCCCGCCCCACCTTAAGCCCTCACCCCTGAAACATGCGCATAAAATCAAGTCGGAGGAAAACAAAACGAGAGAAAACAAGTGGAAAAGCTGTGGAAGGGATCATACAATGCAAAAATATGCAAACTTTCTATTGTTCTGTTTGATGACATCATTTTCCAAGAGGTGACCGTGTGATGTGTGCGTGATGCCTGTAGTGTAGAATGAAGCAACACGATATACAGTCAATGCATATTTAACACAGTTATTTTTCTTTGTAAAAAAAAAAAAAGGCCAAAAAAAAAAGCCATCTATCGAGTTTCTTGTGCACATACTTATTTTATCACTCGGTTTAGAGCGCTTCACTTTTACATGCACACTTCCAGTAATGTCAAGTAGCATTCGAATAGTGTCTCCTCCGATAGTACTGTGTACCTACCGCTTTGTCTTATTGACAGATTTAGTCATATAAAATTCAGCCTGATTCAAGGAATGAAATACATTCAAGCCCCGCCCCCCCTCGCCCCACCACAAAAGAATCAGAAAATTAGAGTGGAAAGCTGACGTTTTGTCACTGTTGGTATGTTGCTATTAAGCATTCCAAATAGATGCTAATGATTATTCTGCACTTCTAACTGGTTTGTGGTAATTGCACAGTGGTCTTTTCATGGGGAATGTTCGTTGGTCACATGTCACTTGCAAGTAATTTCACAATCTCAGCCTCCTAAAGCTCCTCTAATTTAAATTCTGTGAATCCCCTCACTTTGGCAAAAGTCACCATGTTGAGGTCCCACCAGGCATGCCCTACTACAGTTTCCTCTCTTTTCCTTTTAAAGACCCACTTCCACCTGACCTCGCACCCCCCTCACCCTCAGGCTTGAAACTTCTTTCCTCTGCATGTCCTTGTGGTCAAGGTTAGATGGGTGCATGGTTTAAAAAAAAAAAAAGGAGAAAGAAAAAAAAAAAGAAATGGAGCAGACAATTCTATCCCAGTCGGTGAAAGTGTATTTCATTTAACATTCAGCAATAAAAATACAGCAACCAACTCCTTGCCCCACCCCGACATGTCATTCCTGGAATATGCTCGAAATAAAAGAAACAATGCGAGATTGTCATAGATTGTAAAATAAAAATGAAAAATGATTCCACCTGTTCATATGAGGATAATAAATCTTTATTCATATCATTTTTATGATGTACTTATTTCTGCAGAAATGTTTGCTCTGCATCTTTCCTTGTTTGAATGCACATAATCATATGTAAGTGTATAAAGTCACATTTTGGAAGGCATTATAATTTTAGAGTACGTTATACTTTTGGAAAAATTAACAACATAGTCCCCATAATGTATCCTGCAGAGGAGTGGAAACGATGCAACACGTCGTAATATATTTAAATTATTTCCTGTAAAGGTAAAAGCCCGTTTTATAAATACATTTCTTTATACTTTATATAGATATCCCTCTATTTGATAAACTAACTCAAAATCCTCCTGAACTTCATATTGGTCAGAAAAGTGTTTTTTATCTGGCAAAACCAGAATTGTATGCTTAAAATAGCTCTACTGTACTCTATTTTTAGTTTAACAATGACGGAAACCCACCACTAGATGGCAATACCAACTCCAACCCGAACACATCACCCAACATTTAGTGGGTAGGAGTCCCAATGAAATTTCTACGTGCTTTTATGGCATTTTTTTGTAAATTAGAAATGGTTTCTAATTGAGGCATGATGTAGTGATATCGAATTTGTCGGGTAAGTCCCCCCAAATGCACGACACTTCACTGGAGAGACATGAAGTTTAATATAAGCGAAAGGCCAACTTAGTTAGGAGCAAGTGGACAGTTTAGTAAAAATATAACTACAACAGAACGTGGCTGGCATGGGGAAAATGTATAATGAATAACACGCCCTACGAGCGCCTGCTGGGGGAAAGGGCACGAATGACTCTTAAAGATGTTGGCAGACTACATGTTGTCAAGTGCAAACAGGCCATTTGCATTGGTTGTACCTGTTGCTGCAATACTACAGACATACGCTCGATGTCGCTGTTTGAATGTATCAACATTTAAACCTGCTGTTACGAAGGGAACAGGACACGTCTTTAGTGAGAAGAAACATTTCCGAGTAAGTATAGAATCATTTCCAACCACAAGTAAGAGGTTTACACTTGGCCTGGATACTATTTTACTTAGGTTGGTATTTTTATTAACCCGAACAAGTTCTGACAATGTTTAAAATGTAACTAAAATGGGGACAGAAATTACGAATGTGCAGAGCGACTTTCACCAGACACCTGACAGGTGAGTTACCGTCCCTGCTAGGCAATAAGCGTGAAAACTCATGTCCACTTGTTTCAAACTTTTGAATGCACATGGCCAAGTGTTCAATGTTTCAGTACTGTTCGCACAACTTGTTGTCTTCTGACAAGGACCTGAACGGCAAAGTCCAATTAAGGTCACCTGGACCACCTGTAGTGCATTTTAGCTTTTTTCCTAAAATTTCACTCGAAAGTCGGGTGTATGGTGGAACTAAATGTTGTTCAGGGTCGAGTTAAAACCTTTAAAATGTATTTTCACACGTTTGTTGCTATAAATCTGCTTGTGCTACTGAACTGTATCTTCAGTGCTAAGTACATGAGTTGTGCTGGACAATATTTCAAAGGAAAACTGACTCCAAACATGTAGGCTGTAGAGTTTTTTTAATGTATAAAGAACTTACTTTAGCTGATTTTAAATAGAAAACATTTTGAGTCCCCAGCATCACTGAAGTCCTCAATGCTACAGTACAACCATATGTGAAACTTTGGTTTTTCCACGATTGACCTGCCTATAGCTAGCATCAGTCACCATAATCCCAGCAGTAAAATCACTTCATAAATGGCAGCAGAAACAGCAGTCGCCACTCACTTTTCAAGATTGCATCAGTGGTACAATTTTGATGCATTTAGACGACCTGCTTCAGAAGATCCGCTTCCGTGGCTTGCAGAGCGGCTGCTTCCTTGCATTTGGACATTTTGGAGACTCGACCGGAACCCCTGTATTGAAAGCAGATAATTCATACATGAATACATATTTTTCTTTTAATTCACTCTGAAAACGGGTGTATTCTTCTGCTAACATCATTCGTCCAATTACCTATCTTCCACGTCTTGTATTGTGTCAGGAAGCGGCGACCCAAGTGTTTCCGGGAGGAATATGGCAGCCACTCCACTGATGATGGGAGCTCCTCCGTAGATTAAACCCGGCAGCCAAGGTATGTAGTCACCGCTGAGAATCACCATGGGGGCCACCATCGCTCCCACGCGAGCCGTCATCGATACGATGCCCATTCCGTTCTGACTAAGGTACAAAGTTAACGTGGTCCTTATTGCGTGGTCAAATTGACAATGCTCCACCTTCAAAGTCTAATGAGACTTAACAGTTTGTGAGTTTTGACAGTTTCGGAATAAACTTTGTTTCATATTTTATCATCTTGCAAACATACCTCAGAATATATCTGTTAAGTAAGCAGGATGTAAGTTGTAAGTTCATTGGGTTTACGTGATCTCCCAGTCGTTCCGTCATAATCCGGGTCACATCTTTTAGTTAATCTTTCGCTCATCATTTAGCCTCTGAACTTTCATTGAGCACACACACACACTGCAATGTCTGTTGGAAATAATTTTTGAATAATTTCTATCCATTTATTTTATACAGTAGTCATTCGTGGACTTGTGAAATGTGAAGTGTCAACAGGTACACCCTGATCTGGGCACCAGCCACACGCGACTATTCTAGCTCATTTGAACACCTTTGGATAATTGAGGGTCTTCAATTAACTTGGCATGCGTGTTTTTTTTTATAAAGATGGGAAAAACGCCAAAATACCCGCAGGAGAACATGCAAACTCAATTTAGAGTCGTTTTACTTTCAGTATAAGACATAATGTCATTTGAGGCGTTGCGTAATCATTCCGAGTGGCTTGTCAGTGTGATTATGCCGCTCAAATAGTCAAGGAGAAAAGTGCTCAGCTGAAATTCTGATTGTCCTAATGAGCTTATGTTCCTGCGTACATGCGCGACACTATAAACATCTTTTTTTTTTTTTTTTTTTTCAGTGTTTGACTGGAACTCACTCCAGCTTACCGAATTATGGTGGGGAAGAGCTCTCCAGAGTAAAGGTAACAGCAGTTGAAGGAAGCAGCGAGGCAGCCTTTACCCACGACAGCCAGTGAGGTGCGTAGCGTCTGGTGCTCTGTGGATAAATGGAATGTAATTCAGGTCTTGTAGCTTTGTAAATATTACTTCATCATTAGCACCCACATTACCTCGCACATTGAACATTTCAGACATAAAGACACTCTCATGTTAGTTATATATATTTTTTAATACGACATCCCATTGTAGTCGTTTGGCTTTGGTGTAGTACCACGTTGTGCCACAAGCTGCTGGGCAGCACTGAGGTCTGATTGGACGCGATGCAGCGTAATTTTAGAGCAAAGAAAACGAAGAACAGGCGCTTGAATGCAGTTGGCGGCCCAAGCTCCAGTGATGGAATGTGCAAGGTGACGTGCTAACTTCCGTTTGACACGTAAACGCATAATGACAACATGGGAGGTGTTTTATGGTCTCAGGAAAAACAGTTGAACGAGCCACCAAAGACGTACAACTAATATGGTATTAGCCAACTACTGGAGTGTATGTGCTATTACACTCTTTTTTTTGTCATGCGGCGGGAAAAAAAAAGCATGATCCCTTAACCCCGCCCCACCCCCGGGGGGCCCACCCTACTATTTGAGAAGCACTGACATACCATAAGGTACCATCAGGTTGATCAGTATGGTGATTCCGGCAAGAATAAGTGCACCACTTTGGGATGGACGGCGTCCGATAAAACTCATTGTCACAGTTATGACAACTTTGGCGGGAATGTCCACAGCCCCGAAGATGACTTGGATTAGATAGAAGTCCACCCCAAATTTCTGGAGGTCCATGGCTAGCCCATAGTAGGCAAAGCTTGTTGAGAGCCTGTGGAAGAAGGAACAAAGGCTTCTTAAAATCTGAATGTTTCATTTCCAAGGTGTGAAAAGTGCTTAAATGCAACGGCAATCCATTTGAAGTGTTTGCTCACCAGACGGCGCTGAGGCAGATTGTCATGGACCGCATCGTGGGAGTGCGGAACAGATCTAAGACGGTGTACGAGCCTTGTGAGCATGACATCTCTTTCTTCATGGATTCTTGCACCATCTTTACGCAAAGAGAAAGTCATCCTCACTCAATCTCAGTTTCTATAGCCAACACAAGAAAATGATGCCGTTAGGACGCTTAACATTTCCACCTACTTTAATGTCAATTTTGTCTCCTTCCTTGGGACGTCCGTTCATTTTAGCGACACTTTTAAGGTTCTTGATGGCTTGGTCATAGTTTTGGTTCAGAACCAACCATCTTGAAGATTCATGGAACCACCTGTATGAAAGTGCATTTGATTACCGTCCACTTTCACATCATGAGCCAAACCTTGCAAATGTGATTCTGACTGAGGAGACACGTTAAAAATTCTGAAAATGAATGCCAAATAATTACAAAACTTGGAAAGACACATTTTTTTTTCCAGGTGGTACTTGGTGTTAAATATTTGATACCGAACAACTGGTTGCAGTTGCGTTCTCCTTTATCTTCCTCTTGATTCAAGCAGTATTAATCAATAATCAATTCAATCAAAACACACTAAATAAGCACAAATAAAAGAAGTCAAAATCTTCGTTCTCCTTGCTGTACCTGATGTTGCGCCCTCTTTGAATGCATTTCTGTTCTTTACTGACAATTTGCAGGACGCTCATCTCACGCTCAACATTGACCATCTCACCATGAGTAGATGAAGAAGATATAGAAGGGTGAAGACGCAGCCAAGGTCAACCACCTCCACTCCCGAATAAAGTAAGCGGCAACCGGCTGGGTAAGCTGTCCAAACGTGTAACAGTAACCTGTTAGAGTGCCCACCCCGGTCCGCACACGGGTCGGGATCCATTCCACAACTTTGTCAAAGAAAAAGAAAGTGTTGTGTTGAGATGCGGCATGCTCATTGGGCCTTGTGCTCCCCCCCCCACCTCCAGTGAAACTGAATTTCTTACTGAGCGAGAAGGTGTTGAGGCCCAAGCCTGACAGAGCCATCCCGCAACCAAATCGGCACAGGCAGAAAATGGGGAAGGACGTGGAGAAAGCAGCACACGTCCCGGCCACCGCCATCAGCAGGTGAGAAATGATCAATAGGATGCGTCGTCCAAACCTGAGATTATAGAAGCGTTTTACTTCACAGAACATATTGCGGTACAAAAAAAACAAAGTCATAAAATGGTGTCATAATGTTTAGAGTCAGTCTGTTTTTTTTTTACTTGTCTGCGAGACTTCCCAACACGATGGATCCCACAAGAACGCCTCCCATGTAGACGGTTTGGCTCATTTGCTTCAAAGAGCGCTGATCACAAACCAAATCCCACTGAACACACAATTTCACAACTTTTTAAACACTCACGCCGAGACGTGAAACGCAACCAGCACGACAAGCCGAGCATTACCTCGGCCACGATTGTGGAGGTCATCCCAGTCATATTGTAGGACCATCCGTCGGTGCATTCCTGGAGGCTGATTTCATCCTCATCAAATTCCTCTTGTTTGAGAGTGCCATTGTTGTCCAGAAGGTGCCACTGTGGCGCAACGTATCGCCGGCAGCTCTGATGCTTGCCCGTTTGGTCCAAAGGCACGGTGACTCTTAAGATTTCTTGCCGACTGAGCTGCCGCTCGGATATGTTTGCATGTGCGCTGCAGTAGTGAGGAGGCACGGCCGCCACAAAATTCTGCAGCAGGTTGTGACTAGCCATGAGCAGCACCGGGATACACAGCAGGGTGACATGCATGACCTGGAAACGGCCTGTGCTGCCCACCTGCTCAAGAAGGTCACCAAATGGCATTTTTAAGATGATTTTTTTTTTTCAAGTCTCCTCAAAATGGTTAATGGCACCAGGAGATCTAGAAGTTAAGTTCCAGAAACATTTCTTATGTTCTCGTCGTGATCAACACTGCACCTGGAAACAAAGCGATGGCCAGTTATTCGCTACTTATTCCAAATGACAGCATATCATCAGACGACTGACAAGATTTTGAAAAGACCCTTGGAAAATCATCTCACACCTTCTCACCATAAAAGACGAGTTATCGAGTTTTTAGTCAAAGTTGAGTCTCGGATGGATATTTTACAAAGACTGTGAATTTAGCACAGTCACTATTTGCAAGATTACAACTCGATTCTTTTGGCGTTTTTATTTCCGCAATGCAAATGGTTCTCATTAAGATCAGTCCAGTTTTTGTCGGCCTTGGTCCAAGCCGCTCTTGTCATTGTTTGTACCGGTTTTGTTCGAGCTTATCTATTAGTCGTTGGTTAACGATTGAGATGACGGGAGCTTGATGCCTCGCCTGTAAAACTGTCAAACTTCCTTCCGACTTTATGGTTTTAGTCCGAGACTGCATGTGAAAATGTTTTGCAGTTTCACCACAATAAAGTTCTAGTGGGCTTTTCCTGATATTTTTGTAGTGAAGCACGCTGGCGATGGCGTCATGCTTTGGAGCCATTTTTCTTTAGCTTGTACCGGTGTCAGAACAAAATCATCAGGCTACTGCTAGAAAGCCCAAAAAAAAAAAAAAAAATGAATAGATTTCAAAAAGTGTCAGCAAAAGCTTACTAGAACAACTGAACTTATCTAAGCGACATTTAACCTTTACATACAGCAACATCTTCCCTCTCCTGCTTTGCCATCAAGTTCTTCACGCATCACTAAGTAAAGGCTGAGTACACATTCTATATTTTCATCTTTGAATAAGAGCAGTTTTTACACTTCTATGGCAGATTCAAATGTTAGTTAAAACACTGCGTATGATGCCAGCAGCTTTTTCCAATATTTTCTGCTATAAACATTTCACCCAAGTCCAAACAGTTGGAGGTCATTGCATTTGACCTTTTTGAGTTTCCACTGTGTATGTGAAGGACTTACCTTCCGAATGAGATGAATGATAGCTTTCAGCGTACAACGCTTCAACCTCGAATCTCCCACCAGATCGCACAAGCGCATCAAGTCAAATAACATACTTGAAGAAAAGAGCAAAAAAATGCAAAGGAAATAGATGACTTTGAGCTTGCATGTTAATGCAAATAATCAGCTCCGAAATTCCTGCGCTTTTTTTTTTTTCTGAACTTTGGATTATTGGGAGTGCTATTGAGCCGGCCGCACGAGGTATTAGCAGCCCACTCTCTTAACGCAGAGCTTGAATGCAGAATAGGATCAAAGTCTGGTCAGGCAAGTGAGCGGGAGTGGGCAGATCCCGACAGCATGCTCGACTCATTTTCCACTCCCCCTCCTCATTAGTTATTTGATGTATTGAAGCCTTTAAATGCCTTCCTTTTATTTGTTGTCGATTTTGTTATTAGTTCCTCCAGTAAAGCAATTACATCCGCGTCAAATCTGCCGTGCCATGTTTGCAATAAGAATAATCCAAAAGGTAACATGGAATTTGTTCTGACCGTCGAACAAAGAGTATGTGGCGGAAATATAGTGCCTTTGCATGGCAAATATGTCATCCGATTAAAAAAAAAAAAAAAAAAATATATATATATATATCATCTCGCTATTGTTAGAGCGCAAACGCGAACCTCTGCCTTTTTTTGTCCTGCTGAATAGTTTTGAGGAATGCATACACTTGTGTAATGATCAGCGTGAGATGTCATTCTGAATGAAGCTGCAGGTGCACCAAAGCAAAGCAAAACAACCCCCCCCAAAAAATACGTTGGTTCAGCTGTGAGAGTCACATCCAGAACAGTGTTGTCCTTTAAACTCATTTTGGGTGGTGTTCTGAATCCGCAAAATTGAATACACGTAAAGATACGAACCTCACGAGACACTTCATTAGGTACACCTGCAAAATCTATGGCGACACAGTGAGTATGCATAATGCGTGGCTGATTCCTAGTTTGGTGGAGTTGGAAATGAGTTTTTAGCAGATTGACCATTCGCGTACAATTCCCAAGTTTATGTCACATGAAACAGTGGAGATTTTGATTTTTGGCAGAGCAAAGTTGACCAGTTTAATATGGGCTTAAAAAAAAAAGCCAATTTTTTTTCTTTTAATTTCAGCCTTCATAATAGATTTAAATTTGAATATGGACTTTAAACTTGTAAAATCAGGTATGCATCACAAACTAGACATGCTGTCTTCCGTTTTATTGCTGTGGTCAAACGTGGCAGTGGTGACACATTACTTATTGTCTCACTGCCTTGAACTTCTCAATCTGTTACCAGTTACAAATATTGTCAACACAAGTATCGTCTAACTTTGACCTCTTGTCTGCGACCGAAGCCAAAGACAATTCATGCATTTATTTTTTTTTCACGAAGCTTTAAAAAAGTCTGAACCAAGTAAACGAGCTTGTCATGAAATCTCTGCATTTAAGAAGCTGCAAACAAAAAAAATCCTATTTCAAACGCAGCTCCATATATATGTATATACACACACACAAACACACACACAAAGTGATTTACAGGCTGTTCACGTAGTTGTGAAATGGCGACAGATTGTTAAAGTTTAAAAAACACGTGCCATTCGTTAACGCAAATGCTCCGAGATGTGTGGTTTTGCTGGAAAGCATTTTTCAAACCATTCCAAGAACGGTGTATATAATCAAGAGACCTCAAAGCGAATCTCATACACCGTATTTTTTTTAACTATATGGTGCACTTCAAATCTTGTCCTTATTATTGGGTGTGCCTTATCTATGGATGTCGACGTTTAATTTATTTGCTGTACTGATTTGTTTCCCCCTAATGTGCTGTGATGCTCCTTATAACCACACACCGTCTTATATATGGAAATTTCCCAAAATGGGTATGTTCAATGAGACTCCGTCTAATAGTCTGAAAATTGCCTTAAACGAACGTTAATTTAACGTTCACACCTAAGGACAATTTTGAGTCCTTCAAATATGTTTTTGGAATCTGGAATGAACGGCAGTGAAGAAAAGCGTAGCCAGGATTCAAACCCAGCACCTCTCTGGTGTGCGATCCGGCCACTTGTATGACTCCCGCCCCCCGTTTAACTTCCTGTATTGATGCTTAACAACTGACGTTTAAATTAGCTGCATCTATCTAAAGTTAATGTGCAGTGAGAGCGTCGAGCACATGGTGCAATCTGATCTAGCCCTTTAAAGAGAAGAGGGGGGAAAGGTATTATTCGTGATTAATATATTTTCATTAGCTAATTATTTCATATCAATGGAAAAAAAAATCCTGAAAAATTCCCCTTTCAGTCGCGTGTAAATCCTACCGACAACCCCAAACAAATACTTCGGACTGATCCTATCAGCCTCATGTAGGGCATTTTACAAACAAACAAACATCTGTATTTATCCGCCCCAAGTATAGATCTCTTTTTTTTTTCTGATTGCGTCACCTGAAAACACATTTCCTAAGATAGCAACTGTCTGCAATGCTAATTAAAATGCAAACGAATGCACATATGTTCTGGATTGTGACAACCTCAGGTCTGACATTCTAACCCCAAAACCCCGCCCCCTTCCTCATAATGTTCTCAATGATGGTATGCTAAACATCCCTGCAGTGAAGGACAGTAGTCAAATGGAAACGACTAAAAGTAGGCACCCAGGCTGTTTGGGTATTTTGAACACATTTTATTCCGAATGAGTTTGGATGTGAGTGCCGTTGGGATTTTTGCATTAAAAAAAGAAAAATCACCAGTCAGTTCACAAAGCCCGCCCAAAAAAATTCCTTGATCAACCTCACAGCAACAAAATTGCAATCTCTGCACCCCTTCAACGTGGCTGCAAGCTGTGCGTTTGTGTATATATATATATGCAAATGAGCTGAAAAGTGAAGCCATGGCTTTTGTTTGTGGCACTGTGAATTGATCTAGTGAGAAGTATAATTCAAATTTTCTTTTTCCAACTGTGGCTGAACGTTTTGGGATGGACTTCAAGCGCTTGACGCAGCCTCTATCTCGGAGGTTAAGACAAGTTCATGTTTATGACAACACAATGTCGATGATGCCATCGCGTGGACTGTTTAGTGGAGGTTATCGGGGGTGGGGAGACTCTCCAGTGTCGGCTCCATGCCCCAGATCTCACGGGCGTACTGGGCGATGGTGCGGTCACTGGAGAACTTTCCAGATCCGGCAATGTTGTAGATCACCTTCTTGGTCCATTCCTTGGGGTTCTGGAGTGAGGTTAATAATACAAGCAGAGATGAATAAAATTCAAATTTAATTCCCATTTTAATTACAATCACGGCATATTGCCTTTTACAGACCTTATAAAGCGCATTGACTTTCTCCTGGCATTTAATGTAGTCTTCAAAATCAGCGAAGACCTTAAATCTGTGAAGAAAAATAACACAATTAACTCGATGATGAAAAATCAGCAGGTACATGATTAGTCTCCGTGGTAATTCTGCCAACATGCAAGTTTATGGTGACGTGAGGTATTTTTTTTTTTTCTTACTGTTATGAGATGTCTTTACCTGTCATGATGCATCAGCATGTTGACGATTTCCTTGAACAAGTCGGGCTGCTTTGGGCTGAAGAAGCCTCCGGCAATCTGGTCAATGGCTTGTTTCAGCTCAGGCAGGCGATTGTAGTACTCGTGAGCATGGTATCTACAAGCAGTCGCAGAAAAATAATACCTTGATATAACGCCGTGCGTAGCGTATTTTCGTTGTAAAGATTTGCCACTGTCGAGAGAGTCATGAAGGCCAAATTCTAAGGCCACACATGTGCAGCGATGTTGCTTTGTTCAGTCCAAGCGAAAACAGATTCTTCATGAACTAAAGGATGCACTTAAGAGTATGTGGATTTCAAAATGTAATACAAGGATGAAAGCAACAATATTGCCTTTCTTGAGAATTTTTCTGATTTATCCAGATGGAAGCTGACGCCTCACCCTTTCCTGTCCATTTCATCAACGTCGTCCACCCTCATGCCAAAGATGAAGAGATTGTCCTCGCCCGCCTCCTCAGCCATCTCCACGTTGGCTCCATCCATGGTTCCGATGGTCAGAGCGCCGTTCAGCATGAACTTCATGTTGCCGGTGCCGGAGGCCTCTGTGCCCGCGGTGGAGATCTGCTCGGAGAGGTCAGCGGCTGGGATAGCTGAAAAGATGACAGAGGTAAGGAACAACAAGCTGTGCCCCCCCAAAAAAAAAAAAAAAAAGCAGATAAAGATAAAGGGGGCGTGAAATACCTTTCTCAGCAAGAGTGACTCTGTAGTTCTCCAAAAAGATTACTTTGAGCCGGTCTCCCACCACAGGATCGTTGTTGACCACTTCGCCGATAGCTGTGATCAGACGAATAATCATCTTGGCAGTGTGGTAGCCGGGAGCGGCCTGAAACAAATGACATGTCACGCTAGCTGTGTTTAACAGCTGCAAACAAGTCCCCGCTGACAATGGGGCCTCAAAGTCGAACACGATCCGTTTCATTCCTGGGACGCTCGTTGACCTCACCTACCTGATTTTGCAACATTTGTGGAAAGTTGCTTTCCTTTAGACTTTATTGAATGTGACATCATGTTGTTCTAACTAAGGCTGCCTCAAACGATTATTTTGTGAGTCAACGAATCACCAACAGTAGTCGTCTACATTTAAATTGCGGCATGTCGCACCAGCAAGCAGCTGCTCTTCAATAATCCTAATTAATTTACGGCTTGATTCTTTATATTTGTACAAATTAACGAAAAAAAACAAAAGTTTGCAGCTTGTAGCAGGAATTTCTGAGTTGTTTATAAATTATGTCGCAGCTTAAATTATTTGGGCTGTGATTTTTTTTTCATTTATTTATTTTTTTAGTGCATTTAAAATGGAACCAAAACTATACACTATGCAGAGTTGCGCTAATACAATGAAACTATATATTTATTTATTTATTTATTTATTTATTTATTTATTTATTTATTTATTTATTGGGTACCAAGCACTTTTTTTTTCAAATGGAGAAGGTGGTGATATCGCAGTAGTAAGTTAGAAAAATGCGGCGTGCTAAAGAAAACTAAAAATCAACACTTCTATTTGGTTTTAATTTTATTTTCATTTAAGCCTTATCCAAAACGTTTTGTTTTTCTACACTAGTATGGGTAATTTAATAGCGGTAAATTGATTTACAAAATCAATGAGACAAAAAAAAAAATTTACAAAATGTAATTACGTGCTTTATTGTTATGTGATACCGGACTTGTGGCACTCCATTTTGCCTCCAATTGCTTTAAGTGACTATGTGCAAATTCCCAAATTTACCTTTACAATGACAATAAAGGGATTTCTAATTCTAATTCTAATTCTAATTTTTTAGTTCTATCTGTTCTGTTTTAAGGCACATACCTTTCCTCCAATCATAATAGTTCTCGGTGTCCACTGCTTGTTGGGCTCTCTCTTGATTCCTGGGAACAATATGAGGAAATTTAAAAACTGGGGTGAACCTTGTCATGTGAATGAAATGGTAATGCTTACGGTTATAATAGGTGATAATGTGCAGACAGTTGAGGAGCTGCCTCTTGTATTCGTGGATTCTCTTGACTTGAACGTCAAACATGGAGCTCGGATTGATCTTAACCTTATAGTGCTCCTCCAAGTGCATGGAAAACTTGAGTTTGTTTTCCTGAAAAATAACAAGATTGACTTTAACTCGTCTAGTAGATGCCGATGTTGTTGTTGTGTTTTGTTTTCCAAATCCTCATATTGAGAAATCAAGCAAAACAATCCCGTAACAAGGAAAGGCTGAATTCTCTTAACGACAAGCATCCATATTTCGGAGACTGTAAAAAAAAAAAAAAAAAAATACTACACATATTGGAAGTTTGCATATTGAGCCCAGAGGAACACACAGTGGCGCAGACGCAACGATCAAAAAGATGAACTTGACTTCACCTGCTTCACTTTGGCAACATCACGGATGAAAGCTTCGTCGTTCACAAACTTGCGCAGACGCTGCAGCTGGTCCAGGTCGCGAATGAAGTCCTCTCCGATTCTCTTGATTAGACCAGAAGGGAAAATTACTATTTACGTGCTGTCTTTTTACGCACGAGGCATTGTAGGATATCTGCGTGAGGTGTGCGTGGTTAAAAACGGCGCTCGCTAACCTCGGCGATGACCTCAGCCAGGCCAGGGTTGCACATCACCAGCCAGCGGCGAGGGGTAATGCCGTTAGTCTTGTTCTGGAACTTGTGTGGCTCCATTTCGTAGAAGTCCTTGAAGCTGCGGGGCAGACATAAATCAGGACGCGCAAATAATAAAATGGCTCATGGCCGAAGGTGCGTGCACTGCCACGACCGCACTGAACGTACACGGTCGCTTTCAGGATGTCTGAGTGGATCTGGGCCACGCCATTGACCGCGTGCGACCCGACAATGCACAAATGGGCCATGTTGATCCTCTTTTGTCCTCCTTCTTCAATGAGGGACATACGGCTCAGACGGTCGTTATCACCAGGGAACCTTGCGGCGACGTTCTGCCAAATAAAGGACAATCAACACAAATTAATAGAAGAACATTCTTACCGTTTCGGCCATCTTTTTTCTCTTGTGAGTCAACAACCGCTTCCCCTGCCATGCCTCAACTTTCCTTGCATGAAAGTGGCACAGATGAATGAAAGCAAATTTCATTTCACTTTTCACCTTTAATTCGCGCTTTGGCACAAAGGTCCCCAAGCGACTGTCTGCAGTTTGGCGGCGAAACCGGACTGACAGAGAGGACGGATGTGCGCTGGAGACCGTGGCAGGTCTCAAACCTTGTTATTTCCTCCTGAAATTGTGTGTCGGAAAAATCCTGTCTTATAGCCGTGATCTTTGGAATATTTGTGGCTGATGGGGAAAAACGGGCACGCTGTTTAGTTTGGTGGCTTCTCGGGGCGAAATAATCATTCACATTCACTTCATTCACCCGTGTGTAGTAACCCAGGACCTGTCGTTAGAGCCCCAAAGGGCTGAACTGGGGAATTAAGCCATGTGAAACAGACACAGGAAATGATTCTTAAGTTTGCATTCCAATTCCCGAAAACGTACATCCCCAGGCCTGCATAATTTACTGATGAATTCAACTAATTTCCTTGTATTTTATGCTTAAACGGAACTCCCATGTGGAGAGCAGGACACGTGGCAGCTAGTTGCAATACGCGCTACTCACCTCCAGGTGGCGACGATTGATCTCATAGACAATTTCCAAGTGGCGGGGCAACAGATGGGCAAACAGGTCCACTGGCCAACGCTCCAGAGCCTCAGGGAGGACTGTGTGATTAGTGTAGGCGCAAGTCCGCAGACACACGTCCCAGGCCTATACAAGGAGGAAATATTTGACTTATTTTCAAGTGTACAAGATCACTTAATGAGTCGATTCTGGTGGGGTATCAGTATTAAACAAAATAGCTCAGCTGACCTGATCCCAGGCAAGTTTCTCTTCATCAACCAGAACTCTCATCAGCTCAGGAATAGCCATAGCCGGGTGAGTGTCGTTCAACTGGATGGCAACCTGAATGAACCGAACGTTGTTAAATGTCGTTAGCCAGTTCAGGAGAACCCACGGAGTGCTCGGCGATTCTGATTTTCGATACAATAATAAGCCTGCTACAGTGCATTAAACATACTGACAGAGGCAATTTTAAGTAAAGCACACAGAGACATCGGAGTGGGGTGTTTCAATTTGACAGAAACTATTTTGTTGTTGTTGTTTTTTTTTTTTTTTTCCCTCCCTTCACCTTGTCAGGCAGTTTGCTGAAATCTGTGCGAGCAATCTCCCTGGAGCCAAACTTGGAGACCTTGAAACGGCGAATGATGTCTTGCAGGGTGGCAGACACCACAAAGTATTCCTGCTTCAGACGCAGCTCCTTGCCCTCAAAGAACTGAGAAAACAGACATTGGAGTAGGTTCTTGTCCATTAAACATAGAAACGTCATTAAAAAAAAAAAAATGGAATCTGAAAACGGATCACTCACTTACGCGTGCAGACAATTGTACCTATAGTTGATTATTAACAACAAATTGGATTTGAAATAGTTCAAAGGAAATGTTAAGGTGTTCAACTGTTGATTGATTTAGATTATATTTGCATTCGAAGGGGATAAGAGAAAAAATATTTTTAGCAAGGAACATGTCGACACACTTGATTTGCTCTAGTGGGCTACAAAAAGTGACGTTGTGCGCCGCATCTCAGTCCGGGCCCCTCAGTTTGAGACTTGCGAAATATTAGCCGCAAGCCATTTAGACTTTTAGAATCAATTTATGTATTAGGTGGAAAAAAATAGAACTTGGCATTTGTGACATCATGGTGCAGTTATAACTTGTCACAAGTGTTGATTACGAGACAACCTTTTGCAAACTCGCCTCCCCTACGTTCGGTTTGCTCGTTTCAGGTTCGTATAAATTTCCAATTCATGTTTATGATTTAGCATAATGAATAACAAGTCAACAATAGAACAGACTTTAGTTCATATTTTTGCTGGCTTTTGCATTTGCAGCACGCAGAAATGTATGCTAACGATAGTCACACTTCATATTTCTGTGTTGAACTAACAATACACTTGCGTGAAACCAGGTGGCGAAAATATTTTTGACTGATCTTAAACGTGACCTTTATAAATAAATGACCAATCCCAACGTGCATGGCTTAGCATTTTTGCAAAGAAATTAGATTTGTGTCCACATTCAAGCCAAATTGACTCACTCGTTTTCATCACTACAATCTTGGATGGAACTAGACAGCAATTAAATTAAAAGGATGCTTGAATATTGGGTCAACCACTTTCTATCTTTGCTTGCTCAGACATAAATGACCATGACCCGGTTGATACAGTAGCTAAAAGCTTCAGGGTTATCAAGTAAATCCTCCCTCTGGAGCCTGTAGGGAGGCGTCGCATGGTGGTCAGGTCTTATGTCAGATTTTAAAAGGCTGCTGAAGATGAAAACCCTGAGGTCCTTGAGGTCCGGATTATAGAAAGCCATCTTTTAAGATTCAGATATCTACCTGAATAGGAGCGATGTCACATGCCGGCTGAAAAGTCTTGCAGAAAAAAAATAAATAAATAAAATATATATATATATATATATTTATATTATATTTATATATATATATTTATATTATATTTATATTATATTATATCTTATATATTTATATTATATTATATCTTATATATTTATATTATATTATATATTATATTATAATATATTATATATTATATTATATTATATAGAATTAGTCCTCCTTTCTTACGTTGTCATTCGGATACAGCACACGAGAGATGTTCTCTGCCAAGTTACGGTCCAAGACAGCCTGAATGTAGCCACCGACATTGACTGCAAAAAAAAAAAAAAAAGAACGAGAACATTAATGCACAACCTTTCAAGCTCATTATTATCCCGCGACAACATAAACTGTCAGCATGACACGTACAGTCTTTCAGGTTAAATTCGCATGGCGCCTTTGCAGACCACAGCCTCATGGTGTTGACTATGTTGTTTCTGTAGCCAGGGACTGGGGTGTCATATGGCAGAGCCAAAACTACCTGCCAACACATTACAGGAGGAGAGAGACCTTTCACATTCTTAGATTTGACTCCTCATAGCTCTATAAATAGCGTTTTTATTTTTTTCTTTCTTCCCTCCCCCTACCTGAGTGTCAACCCATTTGACACCGTCGGGGTGATGCTCGGTCTTGCCGTAGAAGTGCACAGGGCGCATGTACTCGGGACGTGCCTTCTCCCAGGCGTTGCCATAGCGCAGCCAATCATCAGCCTCTTCAACCTTGATAATGACATTGCGAGTGAAAAACACTCATTAGGTGAGTACGTTCCGAGCTGAGTCAGATCCAGAAAATGACATGGACAATCAAGACAAGATAATGATCACACATAATTATAGATATTATTCACTTTGTGCCATTAGGTTGCCTAAACTCACATCTGTCCTGAAATAAGAACTAAGAATATTCCGTACGTGTTTTTTTTTCGTTTTTTTTCAATGAAAAGTGGGAGATTGCCAATGTTACTAACCTGCCAGCCGTTCATTATTTTCTGATTGAAAATGCCGAATTCATAGCGGATGCCGTAACCATAGGCAGCCAGGCCAAGGGAAGCCATGGAGTCCAAGAAACAGGCTGCAAGCCAACACAATGCAGATGAAAGAAAATAATCATCCTTCAAAACGCTGTGCAAATTCAAGCACGTGAACGGGTGTAATGATGATTTGAATAATTCAATAATAAATCATAAAAAGCGCACCAGCGAGTCGGCCAAGTCCACCATTTCCCAAACCGGCGTCCTCCTCCATATCCTCCAGTTCCTCCATGTCCAAACCCAACTAAATATTCCAGAGTGCACACATAGACTGATGTTAAGAAACCCATTCCAAAGTTTAGTTGTTTTAAAAAGATAAAGCCTCTTCCATTCACCTGGTATGTGGCTTCATCACAGGCGTTTTCCAGTGCGAGGTTCACCATGGTGTTCTGGAGGGTGCGGCCCATGTAGAACTCCAACGATATGTAGTACACACGCTGTTTAAAAAAAATAAATGGTCTGAGCATTAACAATGTGATTAAATATAGGGGAAAAAATATTTAAAGCAATTTAAATAGAAACTGTACCCAAATAAATATTTTACATATCGTTGAGTTATTAAAAATTAAATAAAAATTAAACGTTAAATACAACTGAACTGTACTTGAACAGTGATTCTTCCGCATACCACTAGAGGGAGCCGGTGTGACGAATCTGTGTTCTACAGTGGGCCTGACTGCAATTGGGATATTAAAATGTATTAAAAAAAATATTGCAATACGCAGGGGGTCGTGAAAACATACCAGGAAAAGTTTTCGCAAATAACGCGAAAAAACCTGCAAATAATTGACTGCCAATATATTATATCATAGAAACAAAAATGCAATCTACTCTCAAATTTGCCATGCAGTATCCCCCAAAATACACATCACAATCACAATGAATGCATGAGTAATCTTCGACCTGGGCCTGTTCAGTGCTTAGCCTTTGCCATTTAGGTGTTTGAAATTGAGTAGGGGTAATCACACTGAAGAGCAAAAGCAGAGGGTAGAAGGGAAGGGACTAGGGGACAAATTGCATTCTGTATTACATAACGGCAACATTTTGGTTTGGCAAAAATAGCTGCTGTTGAGGTCGTGGAAAAGGTCAGTCTGAGAGTGATATTCTTTCCTTGTGGAGTTCAACTCCGGAGTGAGAGGAGAAGTGCTACACTTACAGTAGTTGTGTGTAACAAAATGAAACGCGCATGACAGAGACTTCAGTTCAGTTTGGATCTGTTCCACATCGTAACCGACTTTGGTCTTTTTCTTCAGTTCTTGTTAGTCTGATTGTCCTCGTTACCTTTTTAACTGTTACTTATAAATATCATCAATAAATCAAGTGGCTGTCAGAGTCGCTTTGCGGTACTTGAGCTCACAGCTCTCTTCAAGGTTTCTTTTCAACGAATTCACCTTTGACCTTTCAGTCTGCAGCAGTGAACAAGGTCGATACAGTCGGGAGGGTCGGGCGGTTCAGTGTGAGGTTGCGTCCTACCGACGCTGGATTAAACCTGTTCTAAAAATGTATTCCGCTCTTCAAGTAAATGTCACCCTGCTTGGGTGAACACAAAAGGCACTTAAGTGACAGAACAATGACTCTCTTGGATGTAACAAAATGGGAAAGAAACCCTTTATGCTCAAGAGTGATACATTAAATAGCAAAGAACAATTTTCCCGTCATGTAAATATAATTGATATTGCTTTCACTTGGCCGCCAAACCACTGCTTGCAATTACGGATGTGACAGCTTACTATTGTAAGTACAGGTCCTCTCTCTATAGGTGCGTGCCATGCACCTGCACGGGGGCGTGGAAATGAAATGCAGTGCCCTTGGAGGCATGTGCTCATGTGAGACAAGCGGAGGCTGTGTGCTTTATGGCGAGGCGGAATAGGAGCAGAAGGTCACGGAGAGGTTTAATGTTTCAGCACAACATAAGAATGGAAGCTTAGCAGCAGACTGCTAAGAAGCCCTTGTGAAGTTTAAATGTCATGCCCTGGCATTAGATTGGAGCCAGGCTGCTCCGATGCAGCTGAGGAATGAGAAAAACCTTTGCTAGTAAGAACTGAAACTTGCCCGTTATTTAACTCATTCGCTGCCATTGACGGATATAGAAGTCAAAAAGTGCATTCATTTTTGTATGTTGGTGTATATTTTAACCACGATCAAACAGGCAGGTCACATGACTTTGAATCTCAATGATCAGCTCCTGTTATGACTTGAACTTACTTTGGGATCTTTCTCATAGTAGTGCTGCTGGGTTCTGATCCACCTGCCGATCAAGTGGTCCCGCACGGTGTGGGCAAGAGCAAAGTAGTAATCCCGTCTGGTCGCCACATTTCTGTCTTTGGCCAGCGTGAAGTGGAGGTGCCTGTTGAAATTCTGCTTCAGCTCGGTGACATTATCAACACCGGCCAGGCCTCGCACAGAGATCTGCTTCCTCCTGTCATGGTCGGACAACGGTTTGGACATGGCGGCTCAGGGTTTGCTAGCTGAGACCTCTGGGAGAACGTTTCACGTTAAGCAAGCGCCAGCAGGCCCAGGCACACAGATAGAGAGGCAGCACAACGCGGCGTCGGGTTCAGCTTTTTAAAGGGGTTACTATAAATATTACAAAGGGGGCGGGGCTCGTTTCTAGATTTGGTGAAGGGTGGAGCATATGCTGAGTAAATGTGAATATTAGGCCAAGGGTGATGACATTAGATGAATCAGAAGTCATCATTGTGTCATCAAATTTATCCTTAGTAATCACAATAGCTGCAGTGCTTTTTCACATCTTCAAGAACCTTAAAGTGTACGGGACACTAAATAAAAGTTACCCTAAAAACCTTTTCAAGATAAATTAAAAGTCCAAATAATAACATTCAAATGGTTACCTTGATAAAAATGAAATAAAGAGGGCTTTAAAAAAATAAAATAAATAAAATGCAGAAAGTTCTATTTTCATGAGCTGGGTCCACTTCTGACTTGATGTATATACATGTGAAATAAAAAACCCGATTATTTTGACGTGGATATTTTTTTTATTAATATTAAAATTTCCAAAAATCATCCCCCATACACTTTTACGCTGCAACGGAAACAATTGCTGCACATATTCTTACATATGCCAGTAATAAACATAAACAGAAATATTGCACAAGGTGTGCGATAAGTGGTCGTAAAACCTTCAAGGCGTGCGATTAAAAAGACGTCAAATTAGATGTGACATAATTCAGTGTTGAGTTACGAGGATGCAAAAATAGCCCCTTTTGTTTACCGTGTATGTAAAATAAAAATACAATAAAAAAAAAATAAAATATGTTTTGCTCACCATTAAATGATTGCAACACGGCATATAATCACACCTGAATTTCATTTGTTTACCGCTCTGCTTGTCATTAGCCACATTGTTACCTCCCGAGCTTGGGTAAACGTTTCAAAGGTGTTCCAGTGGGGAGAAATGCTGGTGATGAGGATGTCTGGCAGCTATAGTGGCTAACTCATTTTGCCTCTCATCACTGGCAGGAATGTTCCAAGTTAGCAGATGGTATATTAAATCCCAACCAACGTATTTTTATTTATTTATTTTTTTGCTGATGCAAAGCCCGCCAATTATCATTTTGATAGGTGACGCTATATTTACAAATTGCCCGATGCTGTTGGAGCCATCTGCATTGCAGACTCGGCTCTGACGGACCACGCTGTACATTGTCTCAGCCGTACTGTAACAAGTCCTTGCGACGCGGTGATTTAGGCTCTGCGCATGGATCACATTCGTCCAACTGCCCGCAGCCATATCAGACTCCAACTCATCCGCTGCAGCGCGACTAAAGCCCGCTCTATTTTGAGTTATTGCACTCGCAAGCCAAACATTCGTAAAGTCTTGACCTTCTATAAATAGTAACTGTGACCCAATCCCAAAGGCCATGATATTTGAAAGGCATATCTCGTTAATGTCAGCCTGAGCCAGCAGACAACACCCGCGCATAGCAAGCACCGTGTCGGAAGACGCCGTTGTCAGCGAGCTGCGAGGCGGCTTTGAAAATGGTTTAGGTTGTTATTTTAGTGTCAACACGGAATGGATTTCATTGCGCGTTCATTACAAGTTGACAGTCAAAGTGCAGAGAGGGGGCGGGGGGGGGTAAAATTAACACGTCTTTCCGACTCTTTGCACACTGGACAAGACATGAGAGTGACAAAGAGGGATGTTTGTCGCCAAGCGCCACGGCACAAAAGAACAACTCTTGTGAATTGAATCTTAAATGTTGTCTAATGGCGACGGCTGTCAAAAACGCAATATTTGATGTGGTTTAATAATCCCCTCCACGCTCGTACATTAACGTCCCGGCATTCTCAATGACCCCTGCAACGGAGGAACCATCACATAACAGATGACAGAGATTGAAGCTGGCGTGTCCCTGATTTGTCCATTATGATGAGCAAATTATGTTCCTACATGTCTACTGGCTGTTCTGTCAAATAGTGCGTCAAGCATTTATAGACCACACTCTTGTTTCCGGCCTGATGGACACATAGTTTCGATTTAGAAAGCAGAACCTTTTGCTCGATAAATTGGTCAAATTTGCAGAGCTTTGATTTTGTACGGAGTGGCCTCAGTTGTTAATAAAGGTTCCGATTAACGAACATTAATCACAGTTCTTAGCTCAAGCAAGCCGCTGATACTCTCCAGCGCTTTACGATAAGCGTGGTGTCAATGTTTTGCCTGACAAAAAAAAAAAAAAAAAAAAAAAGTGGAAGCTAATTACAATTTCTGCTTTGGTAATTAAGCACTTTGGCTGGAAGTGACCGATACTTTTACTCACAAGAGATGCATGACCTTTTAATGAAATGTATTCCAGTTGTTATTTTCTTTTTAATTCTTGGGACAAATTAATTGGAAATTGAACGCATTACCGACCTTAACTACTCGAGAAATACCTGCTTAGGCATTTTAATTATCACATGACTTGACTCTCTTTTATTTGCCGCCGTTAAAATTTAATTGCGTTATACTGAGAAGTAATCCTAATGTTGTGTAAAACATCATGACCTCATATAAACAGGTCAAAAATATTCGGGAAATGCAATCGTCAAGTTCAACCCAACATCACACTCTGAAATGAATCAACACTTTTTTTTTCCTCAACCGAATTTGCATGAAAAGCGCTCTGCACTCACATATCATAAAAGTATCTGAACGCTGTCTCGCACAAAAACATGTTACATCTGCACGGGCGTTCCCGGCCTACGTCGCAAATGTTTACTTCACGAGAACATTTCAACTTGTCATGTTTTGCAAAATCATTTTTTGATATCTTGCATCCAGCAGGTGTGGCACAGTTTTATTAGGGCTACTTTTTTTTTTTTTTTTAATATATTGCAAAATAATAAAGATCCCACGCTAAATAATTTCCAAACATTTTCCCACATTTAAGAAATCTTGAAAAGCCGAATTGAATGAATGTAAACACCTGAAATGGTGTGGTTGCACATGTGCGCCACTCTCTTATCACTTGAATGCAGCTGTCAACTCAAATGCCGAAATGGGAGTCAGCGCAGGCCTGCCGACTTTTAAAGTGCCACTGGTCAATCCCCCCACCCTTCAAAAAGCTGTTCTTGAAGGATTTTCCTGAAATTAGTTTTTTGCTTTCTTGCCAAAGTCGAAAGGTTTTGTGCACACGCTGCTTGCTAATTCGACGAGAGCCTGAAGGTTTTGGGTTATTTTGAACTGTTCATAATTCCCTCAACCTTGTCTCTGACCTCAAAAAAAAAAAAAAAAAATCTCCGACACATAATGCCACCACCTCAATTATTAACTTACTGCATGGTGCGCTTTTTGCGTTTGTGACAAATATCAAAATCATGGCCAAGAAGTTCAACCTTGCTTTCATCCAACAAAAACTGGTTATTTTTTTTTACCACTATCTTTTTGGAAATTTTGTTTCTGTCCCTTTTCAGAATAAGATATTTTTAGCCTCGAATAATAAATTAACCACAAGTATTGCAAGTTTTTTTTTTTTTTCTTTCATCTGTGCGGTCCGCTCCAAAGTGGGCTGCGGGCCGGTGGTTGGGGAGCTCTGACGTAAAGAGCGCCTGACCTGCACTGAATCATGTTGGTGTGTCATTCTTTGGGGCTGTTTTTTTTTCTTCAGCTATACTCGATGCTTTCGACAGGGAGGTGAGAATTATAAACAGTTCAAAATAGCACAAAACCTTCCAGCCTCACACACAATAATTTTCAAACTAAGGATTGTCATTTAACATTAAAAACTGACTAGGTGCCTTTTTTTTTTCCCCCTTCAAAATGAATATCCCTGCAATGTCATGTAATTGCGTTACAGTCTCGCTGCTGTGTGGGGTTAAAGTGACAAGGTGGGCGAAGAATACTAATCATATCTCCTTCCTGTTTTTTCCAAGCAGAACTTTATGACAAAGAATGTTGTTAAATTCCAGCGGCGAAGTCACGTCAAGTGATTTAATTGTATTGTCTGAGCTATGATCAGCACTAAAGAAACACTGTCACCTGGTGGTAAATCTTCACTTTTTCCTGCAGCGAGGACAAGAAGGCGGCGCGTGCACCTCGGCTCCAGGTAAATGTACCAACTGTGTGGTTTTGCTTTCAACGACAAGTTCCTCATCAAATCAGGTCACACTCTGGACAGTTTTGAATCACAATTACGAATCCGCCACAAAACAAATTGTCTGCGCTCTCTGCTGGGAAACATTCACTCCGTCGACAATCCTTTGTTTCACATTGCTGTCTACTGTTCCCTTCAGTCATTATGCTCATTATGTTCACATTCTCCTGGCTGGAGTCTGCGTGTTGTTGGCTACAGGATGTTTATTTGTAAGAGCAAAGCTTGGAAGTGACTGCCAGTGGACATGAAGTAACAAGCCCCGTTTTTGCTGTTTCACCTTGACGCTGCCCATTTTTTTTTTGTTTGAATGGAAATGAGCGCGGAGTGCGCATCAAGCTCGGCTTTGGTGAAACTTTTCAGTGTGTGTCTGACGCTTGAGCCGGTTTTTTAAGGACATCCATTAAATGAATCCTTCATCCATTACAGATAAAGGCTTTGTGTATATTAAAAACAATAATATGGCAAAATGCATGGGTGTCAAACTGTGGCCCGCGGCCAAATTTGTCCCACTGTGTAAAATTATATTTGGCCCGCGAGGCTATACCAAATGATCGCTATACCATTTTACATTCTATATGATAATAGTAACATTCAAAATGTTAAGTCATTTTAAAAACTAAACAGTGAATTGCATTAATAAAAACACTTATAATGTATACATTTTGAGTAAAAATATAATCATTTATATTGTTTTTAAAAAAAATTAAATGCTGGCCCGTGGCTTTGTTCATGTTTTACTTTTTGGGCCCACTGTGTGTTTGAGTTTGACACCCAAGGAGTAATATGTTCAATTAAAAATAAGAAACTGGCCAATTGGCATGCCGCAGTTTCAAATAGCCGTGCTATATGGATTTATAAATATTGCTGTATTCTTGTTTACATTCTCTGTTGAGTTCAAGCAGCTTGTGAAGGAAGCCAACTAGTGTCCCTGCATTAATTGCACCAAGGAGTAAAATCCATTATGACTTCAAGACGTAGTAGACTAATAGTACAACGAAATCAAATTCCAAACGATCAACAAATGAATTTAGAACGCTCATGCAGCCGCAGGTTGTTTTTGTTCTTCTCCAGCACAACACTAAAAGGTAGAGCGGCGATGTAACGTTTCAGGCTATTATGAGGGGCTGAGAAAGATCACATCCCATAGGGAGAAAAAAACTGGATAACTGCTGATTGACTGAGCGCAATCATAATTATGTGCACGGAAGTAAAACACAGTCTTGCATTATCTGTACTTATTGCAGAGGGTTCAGTGTGTGATAGTTCTGCCTGGCCGGTTTCATTTAAAATATATCTGATGTTGTGAAAGGATGCAATGTTGGGCAAAGGCGCAGCTTTGATTTGAAATACTGCTCGACGCTAACAATGGCGTTGCGCGTTTTGTATGTTTGCAGGGTCAGCTGGCGTGCGTGGCATCGTAAACGGGATGTCAAAGTTCTTCATATTCATCAAATGGGAATCTCAAAGTTTTAACGGGAGATGTCCATTAGAGCAGTGCTTCTCAAATAGTGGGGCGGACCCCCTGCGGGGGGGTGCGGTGCGATGCTGAGGCTGGCGTGTGTGACCGTGGGGAACATGATTTCTTTTTCTGCCGTACTACAATAAAGTGTGATTGCACATCCACTCCAGTAGTTGGCAGTGGCGATCTCCTTGCCCATTGAGCAACGAGTATTCACTCTACGGTGTAGGTTTGTTTTGAAACGAAAATGCTTTTATTTATTGTTGCGGCGGAGAGTGGGTGGTGGTGGTGGGGGGCACAAATTGTTTTCTTCTTGCTGGTGGGGGGGGGCATGATGGAAAATAATTGCGAAGCACTGCATTAGTTTGATGCTAGTGCGTTCGCTTGGTCCCTATGAACATAGCAGAATGACGGACGATGAAAAACTTGTAGCTTTTGCACGGCAAACGATACAAATCCAACTTGAAATGTAACATTTGCTAAGCCTTAAGTGCCAGTGAAATATAACCGCATAAACATGGGCTGTCATCTGTGTGCTTAATGCTTTTGAACTTTTCAACCTGCCATGCGTTGGTAATGATTCTAATCTCACCAAAAAAAAAAAAAAAAGCTCCCTTTATAATCTGTTTTGAAGCTTGAGACTTTGTGCGCATTTTCCATATTTTTTTTGAATTTCTAAATGGGGAGAACTGCACAAAATCTGCGTAATGTTAGTTTAATTGCTCAATCACGGGCCTTTATTTTATTAAGTATCACCCAAAAAAAATATAGAAATTTTCTTTTCAAGTCTGCATTTTCAGATCTGACAGCAAAAGTGTTCTCCACATTTGCGCACTCAGGCTGAATTGTTTTTTTCTCGAAAAAAAAAAGGAAAAACACATTTGAGCGCATTCATAATTCATACGTCATCCACAAATGCGAGATAGCTTTGACTTTATCTCTTGCAGGGAAGTCTCGGGGCCCTTAAAAGCACACCTCGGCAGGCTTTAGGGGGGTTGTGCTGTCACTTAAAAGGTAAAATATTCTCCAACAAAAATATCTCAATCTGCGGGACGCTAACATCGGGAGGTTCTTTATTGTGTTCTTCATCCTTCATCTATTCGTGTTCCTTTCACACTGTATTTAGTTAGCGTCTGTTTTCTTTTTTTTTTTTTTTTTCCCCCCATTGACGATTTGGTGTAAATCTGATGCAGTACGACCGGCCGCACCTTCTCATGCACTCCTGTGGGCTAAACGTGTAATAAGGATGGATGGGACTTAACAGAGCATTTCCAGTCGCAGACTTCATAATTACTTTTCAAGTGGCTCCCTTCCAAGCACACATTAACTTGTGCCACCTTCCTACCTTGTGGCATGGACAAATAAACTCACTGGACACCTCATTAGGTACCCCTAAACAATGTAATAAGAGTCAATACCTGAGTCGAATTCAAAGTCGCGCTTTTAGAAAAATGAAAGGAGCACCGAAGAGAGCAGCCTTAATTGGATGCATTATGGCTATTAGCACTTTTGAACTCAACGAAGAATAGCTTCGTAAAATCCCACATAAGCACAAAATACTGTATCGCAACCCGATCTGATGGGATTTTGACAGAGATGTGTCTGAACTTTTTCAATGGGATTATCCAAATTCAATTTAAAATGCTGCCAACTGCACAATCTGGATTAACAGCGCAAGTTTACGTTGCAGATAGTGACCGCGTGCACTCGTACAAAAACGTTTCTGTCTTGTGAGCCTTTCCGTTTTTTTTTTTAATTATTATTATTATTTAATATTTTTTATTTTATTTGATGCGTTTATTCTCAAAAAACAACTAGATTAAAAAAAAAAAGAAAAAAAAAAGAACGGGCCCAAAATCAGGATGCTGCGCACATAGTCAACAGATAAACTCACATAAATGAAAGCGCATGGCTCAAGGCTTTGTTTTGATTGTCACTTTTCCGAGAGGTATGCGTTTAACAACATGTTTATTTTTGTGGTCGGAGTTTGCAGTGCTGTCGAATTGTATTGGATCATTTTGCGTAAACCACATAAACAATCTTAAAAAAAAAAAAAAAAAGTGCTCTCGATATGCTGCAGGGTCGTTTTAAACCACTGCAAACTACAAGCGCTATAATAAATATTGTTCAATGAATATCCTCTCAGGGCAGAGGCTTACTTGTTAGCACATCTGACTCACATTTGAGTTTCGTGCTTTGAATCTCAGCGTTGGGAGTTTTTGCGTGGGTTTTCTCCAGGTGCTTTGGCGTCCTCCCACATTCCAAAATCATGCATGTTGCTTGAAAGCTAAATCACAGGTGTCAAATCAAAGCCCAGGGGCCCGATCCAGCCCGCTGCATATATGCGGCCTACTACCGCAGTCTACTTGATGTTTCTTGCTAACTGCAGCGAGTTTCTAATTTTCATTTTGGAACAACATTCATGTAGGAGTTGCATTTTTTCTTCAACTCTTTTTTTGTCGGATATTACAAGCAAAATCCCTCCTTAACGTATGCTTTGAACGTTAGTTGTATTTGCAAATATTTGCATGTCACAATTGGCTTTGCATTGCACCATTCGGAGTTTGCATGTTCTCACTTGGTTTGCGTGGGCTTTCTCACAGAACTCCGTCGAGCTCTCATTGTCCAATAACATATGTTTGGTTCATTGAAGCCTCTCAATCACTATTTGCATTTTTGTCCTCTCTCAACGACATTCAAAGCCCTGGCTGATAAAGTTGTCATTTGTGTCAAGAAAATAGTGTTTGTTTGAGAGATATATTTCGATGAAGACTAAACTTACAAAAGGTCTTCGCTGTATATGTTATTTTTCCTGAAATAAAGCAATTTATTTTTGTGGACCACTGGTTACACAGAGGTCATGGGTTTGATTCCAGCTCCGGCCTTCCTGTGTGGAGTTTGCATGTTCTCCCAGTGCCTGCGTGGGTTTTCTCCGGGTACTCCGGTTTCTTCCCACAATCCAAATACATGCATGACCTACCATGCGTTCCAAAAAACATGCATGGTAGCTTGATTGAACTCTCTAAATTGTCCCGCAGATGGATGTCTTTGCGGGCCCCGCGATTGGCTGGCAACCAGCTCAGGGTGTACCCCGCCCACTGCCCGAACGCAGCTGCGATAGGCTATGGCACACCGTTCGTGAGGAAAAATGGCTCAGATAATTGATGGATGGATGTAAAGTGTGTTTTAAATCATATCAAAGTGTGTCGGCACTGTAGTGTGTGGTATATTTACAGTTATAGTTTGATTACATAGGCAGTTAAACATTTTTTGAGGCGGTGTCTCTCGGTTGACTCTCTTGATGGGCTTGCTCATGGGTACTCCAGCACCCTTGTTTTCCGTTATTGGTTTTGAACCCACCCATAAAAAAAAAAAATGCAATTTCCTTATCAGACGCCCCCCAACTTGTGCTAGAATGGAGGCTAAAGATGCACTCTGCACACCCAGGGCTTGAACGCTCATCGAAATCCTCCCCGAAATCCTCCCCGGCTTCATTGCTGCTTGTTGGCGTGGTGGGATGGAAGCTTCATTGGTCCACGACGACTGACCGCGCCCTCAACCCGGCCGAGCTACCTCGCCAACTGTTAGCATCAAGTGTCAGGGGAGAGGCGGCCCCCAATGCTGAGGAGGAGGTGGAGGAGGAGGAGGAGGATGCTGCGGAGGAGAGGAAGCATCTTTGTCTGCACGGAGCGGCTCGGGGCTTCCCTCTCTCTCGCTTTCCTCCGCGCATACAGCAGATAAGAACGACCACCACCACGCTGAAGATTAATCACGCTTTCCCCCCCCCCTCCCCTGCTGCTGCTTTTATCTCACCTTGATGCAGGATCGCCCCCCACCCACCCCCTCTCTTCTTTGCTGCTGTCTTTGGCCGGCCGGAATACAAAAAAAAAGAAACAAAAACAACGCTTCGCTTGTGTGTGGGATCGCCGGCTGAGGCACAGGTAACGACATCGCGCACCTCCCACACTCCAACCTTCTTCGTGAGCTTTAATGCCGCAAAAACGCCGCCGTTTCTTTTTCTTTTTCAATGTCATCACTAACGTAGTTGTTGTTATTGTTGCGGGCTATGCCACAATTCCGACAAATATTCAGACTTTATTTTTCTCTCTCTCTCCTTGAGATATCGCCATGCTTTTAGAACTCGTGATCCAATTTTAAGGCAAGTGTTTTTTTTTTTGTTTTTTTATCATTGTTGTGGGGAGAGCGTGCCACCCCCCCCGCCCCCCCAAAAAAATGAGCGCAACAAACAAGAAGGTTGAGGTCGGGTATTAATTGCATGCCGGGAGACATGCAGCGCACGGTCGTGCTGAATGATGATTTGCATCAAGGCTTCAGTCACCAGCGTGAACTGGAGCCAAGGGCTCCCATTGTGTGATGCACATGTTCGTGGCTTGTCTTCATTTGGCCTAAAAGTGAGGTGAAGGTGCTGCATGCAGGCTCCCTAACATGCCGCTGGTAGCCTATTTATTATTGAGAGAGAGAGAAGGGGGGGTGTTAATGTTCTGTGGGGAAAAGACTAGCAACCAGGATGAAGGTAGGCGAAAGTACCACTGTTTTTTATTTATTTATTTTATTTTTTTTAATTCCCCTCTGGTAAAACTTGTGTCTGTTAGAATTAAAAAGCAGTATCGTGGCATGTACGCCTCCATAGGAAGCAGATGCTGCCTCCATGTGGTGTCAGTTCAGCAGGGTGGGCCACTCGAGGAGGCGTGCAGGCGTGTTTCAGCATCCAATTATTTTCTTGTTGTATATTTAGAAAAGATAGAAACACAATCGCTTGTCAAACAGATGACAAACGTAGGCGGCTGTCAGGTAAAAAAAAAAAAACGAGATTGTTCTTGGATTGTAATAAGCATCATTCTATGCAAGGATGTAAAGTATTTGACTTTTCCTATGCATGTACAACCACTAGTTACTTTATTTGGTAGACATTTACATATTCATTTTCCTATTGGCAGTAAGTCAAAAGCTATTTTTATAGAAGACGTTTATTAAACGTGACAACCATTCAAATACAAAATGAGAACACGCGCAATGAGCATGGAAATGATGGCTCACACTGAACTAACCAGATGATGCACTGCAAATATGAGCTGAGACCAGAGTGCTTTGTCACTTAATAGGCCATGCCTCTTAAAGGCCCACATCAACATGAATAATGCCGTGTGTGTGTGACTTTAGGATTACTTATAATACAATAATAGATCGAAAAGTTACCTATGCAAAAAAAAAAAAAATGACTGTCAATGTAGCGCGTTACTTCCCATCTCTGTGCGTTTGTAAAGTCGTTATCGTGATCAGTCAAAAGGCTGGTAACACCTCACATAATTCTTTGATGCATCCTGCTGTTCCTTCCCGCCTCACCCATACTTGCTATGCAAATTCTAGTCCGACAGCACATTTCATTTCACCAGAGTGAGGAGGATTTTTCACAGAGCAGCACTGATTTCCTGTCCACCTGAATCGGGTAAACCAAGCCCCACCCAGCCCCCACTCGCGTATCTGTTTTGCATCTCTGTTGCAGAGTCAACTCTATTCTGGTTGCAGTCGCTGTTCATTCTCGACTGGGTTCAGTAACACACTTGTTTAAAAGCAAATCTCCTCTTAAGTGCGCTCCCTTAAATGAGAGCTACTGTATGTTAACAAAAAAAAAAGCAAACTCATGCAATGCTGAGTGTTTGAGCTTGTACTATTGTTATATATTTAGCTTGCTGCACACCAGCAGCTGGCTTTTCTGTTTGCTGAACTTGCTTTCCCAACAGTCATGCCCCATGCACTGTGTATTTTCAGCTCAGAACACATTTAGTTGTTTGTTTTTCGTCCATATCAGCTCTAATCTGACACCACATTACATTCTCCCCCCTGACCTCTCGGTAAATATTCTGGTCTTGCCGTGGCGTCTTTAACGCTATTGTGTTCTGACTCGACAGACATCTGTCATCATCTGTGACACTTTTTTGTCTTTACTGAGATTAGTAACAGTGTAAATCTAGATGAGGTCATCAGAACTCCACCAAGACTCATAGATACCATAGTTGGATAGATACCACAGGCTGATTGATTTGATTGATTGATTGATAGATAGATAGATACCATTGGTACATAGATCGATACATAGATCGATAGATGGATAGATACCATAGATGGATACCATTGATACATAGATCGATACCATAGATAGATCGTTAGATTCATAGATTTAATTACCACAGTAGAATGTGTCTACTTGCATGGAAGTCCCTGTATTGTGGAAATATGGAATGCGCTTCCATGTTGGAAAGGAGAGTCACACTCATGATGCACCTTTCGGCCATTTATTGCACAACGGGAGATGATGACTTATTTTGTTGAATGTGTAACAACAGGTGGCTACGCAAGGTTATTCTTCCTTCTAAAATCTAGTAGAGGAGCTTTTTTTTTTTTTCCCGTGTCACCGTACGTCGCTAGCATAAGATAATGATATATTTGAAGTGCATACATTATTTTCAGACAAAGTAAAGTGATGATCTCTCATGGTGCCATAGCAACTTGTCTTTACTACCTCCCCTCATCTTAGCAACTTTCACAACATTGTGGTAATTCCGGCGTCTTGTGATGAAGCCCAAAGACTAAAACGATGTCATGGAAACGGTTACTTCTGATGTGCTTTCTTTAATAGAATATGAATGTATGGTATGTGGCTACTGCTCGTTCAGCTGGGTATTTGGACTCCCTTTAAGCCACTATCGCTTTTTAAATTAGCATAGCAGCTGCTGAGCATGAAAAAGAAATCATATTTGAAATTAAGATACCTCACACAAAGGCAGCAGCCAATATGCAAAGAGAGATGGATGATTGGATGGCATGAAGGAGGAGACTGCTGGAATTAATCGCGGGGCAGAGTTGACATGGTGTGTGCGTGTGTGCGCGTGTGTGTGTGTGTGTCTGGCATTGCTCGGTAGCTTGCGCTTGCATAGCGGCGAGTAGAAGGTTACAGATATTGTGTGGCATTGCGAATTGTGTCGCTTCCTCTCTATCATAGCCCATCAAGGTCACATCCACAGACTGGATGTGGTGGCCCTGGCCTTTCCCTCTCCTGGCTCTGGCAGAGGAATGGGGCCCGCGGACCACTGCTGCTTCTAATCAGGGTTGACGCGTGACTCAATTGCATGCCAGCTGCACGGCCAAACAGGGATTATGTCCCTGGATGGTGAAGACACAGACACACAAAAAAAAAAAAAAAAAAAAAGGTCACTGTTGAGATCTTTGTCTAAGCTACACCTTGGGCCAGTATAGGATTTTGGGCTTTATTTCTGCTCAAATAAAAGAGTCTCATCCACACAATGTAAAACACATACCCAGCAGCTCTGAAGTCAGAAGCGCGACACCCGCAGCGTGCTGTAGGTTACGTTGCAATCTGGGTCATTATGCCACTTGTTTTCCACAGTGGCTCCAAGCTTTGAAGGCAGCCAAGTCTTCATGTGGATTTAATGTCAGCTATATCGTGGACACCCATGTGCTGTTTTGCCAGATTTGTGCAAAATGCTATCGGCATATATCTGGAAAATTGTCTGCTATTTTCACCACAGGTGAAGGGCTGGTCATTTTATGTTAGATCTATCGTACTCCAGATTCAGCTAAATTTGGCACATTGCGGCCTGTCATACGAGGAGAAATGATGTTGAGGAAGAAGTCCGGCGTGAGTCGCTGAATTTGGCCTTGGCAAGCATGTCGCCGATATAATACGAGCTATGATGAAAAACATTGGTGCTGTGAAATTGAAATGGATGTTTTTTTTTTCTTTTCCTGTGCATTATTTATTGAGGAGCAATAATCTTCTGCTTAACTAAGAGTCTGCCGAGTTATTTTAGTGGATTTGACAGCCCAGGATGTAGACTGAGGAAGAAGGGTAACTTGAACCTTCTTCTATCATCAACTCTGGTTTCGACTGGCGTGTAATTGCTGCAGATTCATCGTCCTGCTGTTCGGGAAGCTGCAGCGTTCGACGTTGGGTAGATGACAGTGTGACTGCTGAAGTGCAAGCTGATTGGCTACAACAGAAACACATGTAGTCTCCCACCAGGAGCAGATGTAGCTATGGGGCCACGTTTAACACCTGGCACGAGGGTGTCCTTGCCAGTTTGTTGACTGACTTGTTTGCCTTTTTTTTGGGCACCTGCCTTTTTACTTGCATGACCCCATGTCAGTTAGATCCTGTCGACAATACGTACTTGCAAGCATCAATGTAACCACGGGTGTGCTGCTCCAAGACTGACGTGCGGCCAAGGGCATTGTTAGTGCATTCTCCCCTGCCCTGCTGGCACCATTGTTTGGAAATGATTATATATGATGAGTTCAATCAGGCATTCTCAACCTTTTCTATTTCTCAGACTCATGATTACAAAAACATTTGAAAGGTTCTCGTAGCGACTGTATAAGAAATATCTAATTAGGCGAGGCTGTGTAGACCTGTGAAAAACAAACACAAATGGATGTAATGTAACAGTATATGCCATTAGAATGAATGAAAGCATTGCAATTATGTACATGAACCTAATCTCTCCAGAGTTTCATAGAAATATGCGCTATATATCTATATTAGGGATGTCAAAATTAAAGCGTTAACTCAAGATTAATTTAAAAAAATGATAATTCACGCGATTAAATATTCTAACTCAGTGAAGTCAGTTTTTTTTTATTTATTTTTAGCATATCTTGCAAAGCCAAATTCAAATACTGTACCATATTAGCTGTACATCTTTAGCGCATCATCTCACAACAAAACATTTTGAGAATTGTTTCTAAGAAAATTTCCTGTCAAGGTGACTACCATTTGGATGGGATCAAAGAAAGCGATTAGAACAGTCTTTGATTTAATGTTATTATGCATTAATTACAAGATATTATTCAAATAAATACCTGTTAAAAGCTACACAAAAAATAGTAGTGGAGAAAACTAATTAATCGCAATAAATTTTTAGATTAATTAGTTAAAAAATGTAATCGCTTGATTGCACAAATCTCTCTCTCTCTCTCTATCTATATATAAAATTATTAATTTATTTATTAATTCCTGCTAGAAAATAGTTGTACATTTGGAATGTTATGTGTTTTTCATCCAAATTGTCATTCATCGCCGTGAGAATACATATCAATCCACTTCACAATTCCTACTTTAGATTGGTCTACCTCCAGATTGTCAGGTCTGGATGCCGTTCTTTCACATTTGCATATGATGACAAGATTAAAATAATTACCTGCATTTTAAATACCCGTTGCAGGAATACTAAATTAATCTCTGCATTTTCTCCCCGTGAGACAAAGGAGAATTCAGTAGCTTCATCGCTTATACTGTATCAAGACACGGAATCTCCAGACACGCAAACATGTGCTAATGTATTCTCAGAAGGTCACAAGCCTTTACGGTGACATTCTGTCGACTCAAAGTGTTGCCCTCCTGATAAAACTGCCATTTCTACGTCGGCTGCTAACGGTGTACTCTCGCTTCACATTAGAAAGACATTGAGACTATAACGTTACTTACAGGAACTATTGAGGGACTTTTAAGTCTTTTTCCCGGCCGAAGTAGAATTCAAAAGACTAATAATAAACAAACCAAGGAATGTGTACTACTTTTGTGTTTCAAGTATTTATTGATTAATTTATACAATAATAACAACACGCTCGCGACTTTTGCAGTGAGGTTTACTAATTTGAACGTGCCACTTCAAATCATAAATAAGTACCTGTATTGACTTTAACACCTGATTAGGGACTTTAAGGTTGAAGCCGCGCTAGCGCGGTGGGATTATGGTGAACCCGTCCGCCTCACAGTCAGGAGATTTAAATTCCTATCTCGATTTGATGTTTTGTATGTTCTCCCTGTGCTTTCGTGAATTTTCCCCTGCGTAATCCGGTTTCCTCCCACATCCTAAAACATTTTTATTACGTCAAATGAAGACTCTAAATTGTGCAGAGGCGTAGATGTGAGCGGGGCCATTTCTAATAACGGCATCAATGCTTCATGTTTATTACATTGCATAGATTACATTTATTACTTTTATTGTTTAATATTACATTTGGTCTATACCAGACAACTGATGCAAATATAAATTGTTTCATATCTTGTGATAGCAAAAACAAATCAATACATTTTGGCCGCAAATTCAAATAGATTGCAACTTGTTTGTTAGCTGGTCTTCTGTTTAACTAATGTTAGCTAATAATATGCAGTAAAATTTTCGAATGTGTCAGAACCCGCACTAACATTCCCACTTACCGCACATAGTGCTGTTTTTTTTTTTTTTTTTGAGTGCACTGAGTGAGCCAATTTAATTTTGTTATTCTGTAGGTGTATTCGGACAAACCCGCGAGTAGGGGGGCCCCATCAAGGATAATTCCAAACGTTGACCCGTCATTGCACTGTCTGGTTCCAGTTGTGTCGTTGATACGGACCACTTTCTGTGGGTCTCTTATTAGCCACCACCGAGCAGCAGCTAGTAAATTGACCCTATGCTGATTTTCCTGACACTGACACATTGTTGTTGACATGACGCAATGTCAACAGCCTATCTGGGGCCTCCCTCAAGCTCAAGGGGGGCCGCAATCGTCCCCCCGCCCCCAGATTGAGCCCCATGAATGGTGGACGCTAATGTACAGTGCTTAGTCATGTTTTGGACCAGTAGAACAAAAATTGGAATTGTGATGAGGCTTTCAAAGGACATTTGCCCCAAATAAATATACATATTTTTTTACTTTAATTTAATTGCAGTGACACTCAGCTTGTTTCCTTGCTCCGAAATGATCAATTAAAACCTGTAAGTCAAACTAACCCTTCATAATAAATCTTATTACAAAGTCACAAGAATATTGTATTGTATGTGTCCACAATCCTAAATTGCAGGCATAATAATCTCCAGAATAATGTGCTAAAAAAAAAAAAATCCCCCTTGAGACACTATTTAAAGCCAAGCTATATAAAATAAGCAGGCCTTATTAAACGCAACATATGTGTCTTAGCAGTTAATGGTTAAAGCGTTAACGCACTTAGCCTCATTGAGATTGCACCATTCTGCGAGCGGTGTCACGTTGCAAACATTACAGCTCATCCATCGTTGTTACTGTGTGACAGCTTGAGGAAAGGAAGCCGAAAATTGCACCGTGAACCAAAATGTGCTCAGGCAGCATTATCAGTGCCCGTAGAGACATAAAACACAATATTACCTGCCTGGCATATACGTTATGCAGTTACAGGGCTCAGAAGACAGCTCGAAAACAAGTCTCAAATCTACGGCAAGAAACAGATGCAGTAACATATGCCCGAGTTATGTTATCGTTTTATCTCTCGACCTACCTTTGTTCACAACGTACGATCACTGGCCGGTGTCTTGTGGCTAAAACCTGAAAAAAAGCAAGGAAATGCACCTTGGCAGATTGACACTCACATTAAAACACTTCATCTATGTCACATGTCACAAAACAATACCGAGTGACAACCAATCTTTGAAATTTAGAGAAACAAAGAAATAGGCCGACTGCGGCTCGGCCACTCGAAACATTTCAATTGAACCGGCATCAAATGTACGGTGCTACCGAGGTCGCTCGCTATCTGTGTTGCAGATCTCTCAATGAATCTTTCTCTTTTATTCCAGACACCTCCTTCACCGGCGCAGGCATTCATCTCTCGCTAATATCCACACACCTCTCCCTGGGGAGGAATGAGAGTTGTGTAGCATACAGCTACGTCTGGGTACATTTACACAACAACAGCGTCATGGTAACAAAAAAAAAAAAAAAAATAGGCTCTTGCTGCTGTGTACATACAATATGTCTTGCTTGAAAAAAAAATACTGTACATAGATTAACTTGCATGCCTGGCCAGTAATTGTCGAATATAAAATACACATGCTCACCGTGTTTCCCATTTCTTAACCAAGGTTTTGGAATTTGACACATATAAGTGATGCATCCCCACTAGTCCCAGTGACCGGCCAGACAATGGATACTTGGCTGAGAAATTGCACAGGGTAGTTCCACAGCTTGTTTTGGTTGTTATGTGCAAAAAGGGCAGTGGGAGTGGCCCTAGTAAATAACCATGTCTCTTTTTATTTATAGCTAAATTAGGGTCATAGATAAGGCTCTCTCTCGCTCTCTCGCTCTCTTACTCTCTCTCTCGCTCTCTCTCTCTCTCTCAGAACGTCTTGAACAAGATAAAGCTAAAATAAATTCAATTGTTAAGTATTTTATTAGATTAAAAAAAAATAACATAGTGCTACGATTAAGCAATGTCTTCTTAAAGGGGTAGTCAACTCTGATATTAAGCAACTGTGATGTCATTTTCAGTCGACAGCAAGTGTCAAAATAGCCGCTCCCTGAGATGGATAATCACGGGTGCATATTGTTGATTTCATTTTCAGAATGCTGTTTAGACTCGTGAGGCTGCATAGAACATATTTTTGTAAAAAAAACTTATCTGAGTTGACTTCCCCTTTAAATGGTTAAAGAGTACAGATTAATATCATTATTGGGACGTATTGTATGATAACAAAATGTCACGGGTCGCCACCCAAAATGGCTTAATGTCGGACTCCCTCTGTCACTTTACGCTGGCTGTCATTTTTACACGGATGCAATTGATCATTGAGTGGCACAGCAGTCTGGACTTGAATCAAGAGATTTTAACAGCTGCCTGGCCGTCCATCCGTCACGCTGATCTCCACTGTGCTCGGTGCGGGCCTGTCACACTTAGATGGCCAAGTGACGGCGGCGCGGGAGATGTGTGGTAAATAGTGCGGCGGCCATTTATTTCCACCCTCCCTCCGTCTGCAGGCGTCACTCATGGGGAACGGATTCATGCTAATTTATTGTTGTCTATGCATCAGGAGTCTCATTTAAGCAAACTCAATCTTCTCCTTGCCCGCGGCTGCTTTGTCTATAAAGGCATTTGTCTCGAGCATCTTACCTGCGTCAGGAGGCTGCACGTCAGCCTCGGTGTCAGCTCTCGCTGGGTCCACGTGAGGCGTGTGGTGCAGGTTCTGGGGGAATCAAGTGAAGTCTGCGTGATGTCTTCTGAAGTGCTTGCAAACGCGGCTGTGCGTGTTTGCGTGTACATGTGTGAGGGAAGGAAGGCAGAGGCAGAGAGGACGCTCGCTGGCGCCCACTCTCACTTTTGTCTGGTGGCATTCTCCTCAGGATGAGATGTGACAGCGCCGGATGATCTAATCGCGGATGTCATAGCATAGCTGCTTATTAACTGGGATTTCAAGGGCAAACATTCCCATCATTAGCCGTGGACTGTATATAAGGGAGAAAAGCCGAAGCAAAGCGAGCCAATGATGGATCCCGTTAAAGTCGACCGGGTGCAGGAGGAACCGCTTGTCTCATCTGATTTTTCCACACGCAATTTTTAGGAAGTTTCTTGATGAGGATCTTAATTTGCGCAACGTGGATTGATGCAGATTGTTCTTCTGAAGGATGACATCTCAGCAGCAATTTTGGTCCTCCTTTTGAGTTGAGTGGGTAGGAACTGTCACATGGAGTCAAAGTCACACAAGCTGGCTTTCGTGATGGCCACGTTTTTACACCGTTTGCATGTTGGTGATTCCGAAGAGGTGCTTTGAAAGAGGTAGAAGTTCATCTGTGTTCTAGAGCTTGTAAATGATAACTCCCCAACTGTGGTTTTGCTCATTAAAATGATAGCTATCTGCTCTTCGTTTTAATTCTGTATCACAGGAGAATTCTATCCCCCCCCCCAAATAGTCCCTCCAGGTTTTAAGTGAGATCATGCATTTTTGGAGATGTTTACCCAGACTGAACCTTTTGTGAGCAGTTGCACAATGGCGTTAATGAGCTTGTTCTCGTGAGAATCTCGCACTCTCGTACAAGCAGTAATGCATCGTCATTAGTCGAAATCAGACGTAATTATGTCTGTTGCTGTTAATCAATTCAAATAGGTACGACCTAACTGCTGAGGTGGTTAGCTCACCCGCCTCACCGTTGGGTTTGCGTGTTGTCGCTCTGTTCGCACATGTCGTGAAGAAGCACGAATGGTTGTTGTTTGATTTCGAAGTTTGGCAAGTGTTTTGACATACGACTCAAACTCTTAGCTGACCACATCCCTGCTGAGGGTTTAACTGTATCTTGTATTTTGTTTATATCACTCAAGACCGGTTTGTCCAGAAGAAATATCATTTGTCTCATTGTTCCACATTATTTACCAGGCCAGGTATAATGACTGTACTTTTTGGGCGTCTATATCCGTCAATGGCAGTGAGTGAGTTAAGCAAGTCACAATTTTGTGTTTAACGCATAACGGTGTTCTACGTGTAGACTTGGAAGTATTGAGCCGACTTTTAAAATGTTACCTCGATGAATAAAATCTATGACGATTCCTTTCTTTATAGCTTCACGTTTTTTGTCATATGCATGGACCTAAACAATTCCAATAGCTACTAATGAAATTTTAGTGCAGCCGAGCGGGGCGGGGCGGGGGGGGGGGGGGGGGCGACGATGTCATGGTGACTCTGAGATGTGCCATTGTGGCAGCTGCACAGAGGGTAAACTAGTTTGACACAACCCGTCCTCCAGTGCCACCTCGGGCCAAGCTTTTATGTGTTTTTGCCCCGCTGCTCGTGAGGAGAGGAGTCCATCTATCTATTTCTCCCCCCTAGTGAGTCATACTAGAGCAGATACAGTGCACAGAATGGACATTTGCTATTGTAAGGGATCAGCAAGCCTTTGTGTGCAACCTTTTTTTCTTTTTAAATCCCATTTTTGTTTGGTGTGTGTGCGTGTGTGTGGGTGCTAATAATTTAATCAAAACAGTTCCTCACCCTTTTCCCCTTTTAGCTTAACAGTGGGAGCCTGAAATGTGGCTCCTCACCACCTCCTCTGCTCTCCATTATTAGTATCATAGCATGCTCAAACTGAGCAGGGCGCTCTTTTTAACTACGTACTCAAGACAAATACATCTGACACACACAGAGGAGCGAGGACTGAGTGAATGTCGATGATGGATACATCTGGGCCGATGCAGCCCTTGTAGCCCAGACTCATAGCAGCAATCTTCGCAGATAAGAGCCGCGATGCTGAGCCATTGATAACAGCAGGTCACTTGCAAATGACGATGCTTGGTGATGCCTGCTGTCTTCTCCATCAAATAATCTTTTTTTTTTTTTTTTTTTCCTGCATTTCGGGTGGATGCTACATTGCAGTGAGCAGATGCATGTTGCACTCGTTCCTGTACTACACCTACAGAACATTTGCATTTACTTAATGAGGTAGCGTGCGCACAAGTCTGTTTATGCTTGTAGCGAGTGTTGTGCACTTAGCGACTCAATTACCTGGCTTACTGGTTTGTGAAAATGTCAGCTGTTCCAATGCCTTGCACGTCTTGGAATGCTGGAACACGCACATAGGCGCACACACTCGCTATATGGCCTACATATACAGTAGTTCTAGCAGACTTTGATTCTTTTTAAAGGGATTGTCACGCTTGCCTGACTTTCTGTTCGTGGGTGTCTGTCCCAGAAAAATACTTTTTGATGTGTGTATTTTTTGATGAATATTTGTTTGTTTTGCTTTTTTCTTCAACAATCGACGATCGCATACTCTTACTGGCCTCAACATTAGGTGCTGCTAGAAATTCTTGAAAAAACAGACAAGGTGACATTTTTACTTCATATATACCGACCGTATTTTCCGAACTATAAGCCACTATTTTTTTTTCCTAGATTTTGAACCATGCGGCTCATACAACAGTGCGGCTTTTCTGTGGATTTTTCTTTCACCAGCTCTATAGTTCAGAAAATCCGATAAATAAATCTAGATTTTTTTTTTTTCTCTTGGGTCTGTTCTGTTTTAATTAGCAAAGTTGTTGCCGTGTTAAAAGGCATTGTTTTAACAATCTGTTTATGTGCATTTACAGTACAGAATCGTTCTGCACATGCCGTAAACAATTTTTTTTTCAACATAGAAAACTGCGGCTTGTAGCCTGGTGCGACTTTTTTTTTTTTTTTTTCAAAAACAGCTACTGCGGCTTATAGAAATTTACCGTGCACATACACACGCACATACAGTGCAACATAATTATAAGACAGTGATTTCATTAACTCCCATTGTTGATTCGGCAATACGACATCTTCATCAGTTGCACATCTTATAAGCGAGACACAATATTATAGCGTGCGATATATTACGCTTGTCATTGTAGTCTGAGTAGTATTGATCCAACCTTTTGATTGACACGGCGATAAAACAAAAAAGATGACACATCTGCAAGCGCTATTGTTGACGCCGCAATAGTCGTCCTAACCAAAATAACCCATCTATCATCTTCGAAGAACAACAACAACGCAGACACTGTTCCTGCACCTCCACGCACCCTCCCCGCAAAAAAAAACACCTTCAAGTAATTGAAGCCATGCCGCAAAAATGCCCCATCATAAAAGATTGAGCTGTAGTGATGCGTTTGCTTCACCACACCTTAAAAAAAAAAAAAGAAAAGAGGATTGCGGAAGCCATAGAGAGGATAACATGTATGATTCATAAAGCTGGAAGGAGACGGGGAACGTTCTTTCCAACATGACATACATTTGGAAGCGCATGCTGTTCTGCTCTCACTGCTTGCACTTAGAATCTGAAAATGCAAGTTTTATGTATATTCGATATGCAGTACCGGAAACAGAGTCATTCATTTGCTAACGTCATGATATATTCAGATATTTCTGGATTATAGCCTTAATTTCTCTGTACTTAAAAGTAAAATAAGACTGTGTTCCCAGGTGATACTTGAAAATGCTTTCAAGTAATGTTGCGTGTTTAGGGTTTGTAAAGTGCTCCAATTGTCGATCAGGTGCTTTCAATTGCTTGAAATGAAACAAGCAATGATTGCTTACAGGCAGGTGACCCATTTTCAAATGTGTATTGCTTTGATTTGTTCTAGTTGGAAACGCTTGAAAATGATTCCCGATGGTACGTTGCTTGCGTTTGTAAAAATAAATAAATAAATAAATAAATAACAAAGATAAAACCAAAAACAAAATAAATTGCAGTGTGATGAAATGGCAGCTAGAAAATAAATAAATAAATAAATCCTTTCAAATCATTCCCCACAATGAATCTGACCTGTAACCTGTTCAATTCAATAGAAAAAAAAAAAATCTTTTAATATCGAAAAGTCTGTTAAATGGGACTTGGCACACTCCCGCCAACATTTAAAGTGCTGCCATTTAAAGTTCAGGTCGGCTTTTCCTGACATTTGGTGGTCACCGCTTAAAACGCAAAACCGCGGTCAGCAGAGTTCTTCCACAGTTTCAAAGTGGTCTCATTTTTCAAAGTTAGCATATTTAAGGCATTAAATCTACCAGGGAATAACAACAACAGTGACAAAAAAACGAACGTCCCTCCAAAATATATGCCCAACAGACTGAAAGCAACACTGAAGGAGCCCCAGGAATTTCTGGCACGTACTGGCTGTTAAGTACATAACATAATATAAGTAAAAAGAAGCAAAAAAAACACACACGCACACTTTTTTTTCAGATGGAACCGAATTGTTCTAAGTCGCAATAGTGTTGGTAACCCTAACCCAAAACAACTCTGAACAAAAGCCTCCTAGAACATCCGAACTTTACTGGGTTAATCAGAAGCACTTTATATGGTGACTCTCATTTAAGGGTATTTTAGAGAGTCAAATGCAAAATTTCTTTGACCAAAAATGGGGGAAACTTAGCAGTCCATTTATTGGTTAATAGTTATTATCCGTATGTTTCTAATGGTTGGTTGCATGGTTGTTGCTCAAATTTTCACTGCTGATGCCAAACAAAGTAATTCACCTCTATGGATTTTAGCCAGACACTGCCCTCCATTTTGTTTCCATTTCTCCAAAATGAGACCAAAAACAAGTCCTTACAATTGATCCCATTCTTAACGATCAATTAATGGATTATCATGAACATCCATTCTTGGAGCCCTCAATGAAAGCATTCTAGTGTCCACCGGGACTACCTTGAGCAAACACTGCCACAAAACATTTTCCATCATGGAAAAAAAAAAAAAAGTTTACATCTTGCACAATATGAATACATTTTCTACCGCAAGCCAAGTCATGCCGAAATGAGTTAATCAATGCAATAAAAGAAAATTAAGCAGCCAAATCTCTTAGGTGTCTCTGGCAGAGCACTGGCGGAATTTGTTCCAACCTAGAAGTCGGCAATAATAGCTCGCCGTGGCCGCTTTTTTTTTTTTTTTTTTTTTTTTTTTTTAAGCTGTCGGTTTACACGGCGAGAAGCTTCAGCTGGGCCCGGGCGAGCTAGCATCTTGCCGGAGCGATGGCGCACAGCTGAGCAGCCTTCTGTGGCTTCATCCGGTGTGCTGCAGGGTGGAGGGTGGATGCTGTCCTTGGAGCTGAGCTGAAGCCCCCCCCGGGCACCGGCACGGCCTGAGTGACAACCCCCTGCTGCCTTTCGACTGCTTATGTTTTCAAGTGTGTCCTATTTATATACGCTGCACAATTCGCACTGAACTTTCTCATTTTTTTTTTTTTTTGTGTCTGAAACCTCGTATTTATAATCATTAAAAATGTATGTTAATACCGGCAGCTCAGAGAGACAGTCGTTGGGACGTTGCAATAGCAGTTGTAATTTCAGACGCATGACAGTTAATGAGACATATTATAAAGCAACATGTTCTCAGAAGAATTTATTTGGAATTCATTAAAAGATTAATGAAAATAAGCACCCAATGAGTTCAAAATGGATTATATTTGAGCATCCGCGCACGCCGCAAGCTAGGCAGACATTCTGATCTAAATTGTTTAGTGTTTTTTTGTTTTTTTTTTTTAGAGTTACAAAGTGACTGGGGTTCAGGAAAAGCCGTCTCACTTTTTTTTTTTTTTTTTTTAAATCCTGAACTAGAATTTTATTTGTTCAGGACCCTGTCAAATGAATTCATGGATCGGGGCTTTGGCCTGGCATGACCACTTTAGAATGTAGCCTTGTCCCACTGTAGAAAAGCCCCGCAATGACCCGGTGACTTATATTCCAGCTACCAGAGGCTTTACACAGATTTATTTTCTGGGAGTAATGTGTCACCATCAGGATGAGGCTAAAAAGAAAAATAATTAGTTATTCCTGTGATTTGTGATTTGTGATTTGTGATTGACACTCGAGCAGGGGCGGGGCTTCTGCACATTCCTCAGACACGCCCACGACATTTGAGAGCCGGGAGAATAACTTAATCTTCCTCCATTTTAAAATGATAATGAGGACTGGGCATAAAGGAGTGAGTTTTTATGTATTATTGATCATAGTTGTAAGGTGCTGGAGAACTTGAGATTCATTATAAACACAGGAAAGATGTTTGAATTAAAATTGAATGAAAAGCTGTCGTAGTCTTTGTATCATGAAAATATAACAAAATATGGCGCATTAATTATAAATTCAGTCCATGAAAAGATATTGCTGCTTAGTGTTTACTGTGTTCTACATTCTTTGTTATTGTGACGTTTTGTTTAATGACCATGTACTTAAGGCTTGTACTTAATTTAGATTAAAAAAAGAAAAATCCATATGGATGTTTGATATTTTGTGGATATTTTGTCATAGTTTTTGGCAGTTTGGGTTCAGCCATTTGGAATGAGGCGTCTCATAAGCGGCATTACTTTTAGAAAAAGCTTTCAAGTAACCTAAATAATATTCAAAATCCCTCAATAGTCTCATAATAACCCGGCTGTGTCGAGAAGAAGAAACAACAGGGAAGGGATTAGTAAACAGTAGCATCCTCTGTAGCCGCTATCTTTATAGTTATCTTTGTTTATTACAAGGCTGCCTGATGAAAAAAAAACACTTTGACTTTGAAAAGTGCCTTGATAGATCTTCGGTGTTCCTGATACGATATCTAAAAGGATATTGCTCTCAAACGGCAAACTCCTGACAATGTTTGGACTTTGAAGCCTCGGAACCTTGTGGTCGCAACTTGTCTCGTACGTATGCAAACATCCATACTAATTAGAGATTATCTACTCGCTGGAAAAAGTCGCATCAGGCCCATGTTTAAAAATATCCATTAATGCACACGCTCGCACTTTGCGTCCATCTGATAACTTTGTGTAAGCAGCTATTGTTGGCCTCGTGGGAGAGCAGGTTTTTCTGCGTGCGCACGGTCTCGCAGGGAAGCCTGATTAAATATGAGCGAGTAAATATAGTCTGCGCCGTGGACCTGCAGGCAGAGGCGCGTTCGAACAGCCAACAAAATGGACAAACCCGCTCTTAAACATGGATGAAGCAATCAATTCCCAGTTGCGCTTAATTACTTAAACAATTAGAAAGCCTTGTAAATGATTCAGCGTGAGACAGCAATCAAAGCAAAACGATGTCGCTTTAATGAAATCGCAAGCCCGAAACAATGGTAAGAGCAGCAAATTATGGAGTAGAGAACGCAATTAGAACAGTGATCCCCGCCACAGAAACATTTAGGTATGATATTTCGGATTCTAAGTAAATATGTAGGTCAGGTGTTGCTTTGTTCCTTATCTGACTCGAGCAAGCTTAATATGGATAATTAAAAGTACGTATCATTTTTCCATGTCGTCGTTTCCATCCATTATTCAAACTGCGGGATTGTGTCAGTTCTTTTCTTGTTTAACACCGAATGCTTTTACAGCTGTCTGCAATGTCTTGTGGGGCTCTTTCCAAATTCAAAGTGTACAATAGAGATAAAGCTATTGAGTCAATATTTACACGCTTAAAGTAAACACTTGCAGTTTTCTGGGGAAACTTCTTTATAAAGAACTTGTATTTTTTGGGGGGGGGGAAATAAAAACAGATATTGGTCACTGTTTTATTTTGATTCCAAATCTCTGAGTATTTTCACTCCTTAACTCATTCACTGCCATTGACGGATATAGACGTAATTTTACCTTGGTTGGTAGAAATCGATTAACGATTCTAAATTGTCTGCAGGTGGTTGTTCGTGGCCAGTCCATGGTGTTCGCTGCCTCTCGGCCTCTGCAGTTCACCTGTGACTCTTAATTAGGACGAACATTAAAGACAATGGATGCGTGCCAAAGCTTGAGGCCGAATCGTTTGCATTCAAATTCGCAAGATAACCATAAAAAAAGGGGGGGAAAGAATTAATGGCTGCCAACTGATTGTTGATGAGAAATACGAGGTTGTCAACACGTTCCCTTGCTGTCAATGTTGAGAGAATCCAGACTCGGAATGATAACTTTTTTTTTTTTTTTCCACCTCGGGGACCTTCACTCATTTCACTTCCAAGCCCACTGCCAAGTCATCCTCTGCGTTTTTGTTGTTTCACGATGTGGTGACTCGAGAAAATAACTTCACAGATATGAATCTTTGATAACAGAAGTCCCTAATTATGATGCAAAGCAGGATCTTTTTTTTTTTTTTTTGCCTCAAAGCATTCACATGCAAATCCTTCTTCCCCAACCCGACGCGGATGTGTTTTCATTGACCTGCAAAGTGGAAGATTGAGAACGAGCGTGTAGGTGTGCGGCAAGTTCACTTTCAAGTAACGGGTTCAAGCTTCGATGTCATTACCGAGTGCGCTCTTCTGCTCGTTTCACTTCTATAGGCGGATTGTAATTGCTTTCATAGTCTTGCAGGCTCCATTTAAAAGACGGTGGCGTAATCAACCTCCGCCGCTGCTCTATGGGAGAATTGATGAGTGAAAAGAGTCGAGCTAAACTGTTTGGGGCCAATAACCATGCAGAGCAAATGATGCAGTCTTTTGAAATATTGCACCGCAAGCTGCAGATTACAAAACAAAGTGTTCACAGCTCAGATGCTTCTTCAACAGCCTCTTATTATTTTTCACTAATACACAGGCAGCTGTCATGGAAACTCTATTCATCCTTTTGAGCACTTGGCAAAAAGCCGATGAAGTCATCAACGAGCCACATGTTCAAGTGCGTTCGGTCATACGCCGTGTATTCGCATGCGCTCAGTGACCACATCACGACAAATATCAGCTCAAGTTAATGAGATCGAAGAGAGGGAAAATTGTGCTTGTACAAAAAAATGTAGTGATCGCCATTGTCGGGAATGCATTAATTCAACTGTGTTGCTTACTTTTTTTTTTTTTGCGCACTGCGCTGCATCATACTAAGAGCTCTTCATTGTATTTTATTTTGTAATGGCAGAATTTGGATACTCCTCATGTATTGGATTCAGTTTCTTTTGTGAAAGTCGTGTGGGTATAATATTTTCTGTATTGTCCGGACTATAAGGTGCACCTGTATATAAGCCAAAAAAAAAAAAAAAAACGATGTATACAAGTCGCATCAGGGCTATGAGCCGCAGTTTTTTATGTTGGAAAAAATGAGTTGTTCACTGCATATACGGAACGATTTTGTACTGTGAATGCACATAAACAGATTGTGAATACAGAAAAGACCCAAGAGAGAACTATCTAGATTTATTTAGCGCATTTTCTGAACTATAAAGCGCCCCCTACTGGTGAAAGAAAACTCCACAGAAAAGCCGCACCCTTGTATTAACCGCAGGGTTCAAAATCGAGGAAAAAAAGTAGCGGCTTATAATTCATAAGATACGGTAATCCATTTTTGTCTTTTGTCGAGTCCCACCGCCATCATCGATGGCCTCCTCGTTTGGGCTTTCACTAAACAATCCTATTGAGTCGACAGAGAGGGGTTGTTAGCTCACCGTTGTGTTGGCTCAAATGTTACTAAAACTCACACAATGAACCACAGCCTGCTTGGATTCATGCAGATTGCGCTCAGCAGATTCTCCCGCCGCTTTGTGCCTCGTTGCTTTGTAGCGGTGCTGGGTATTATCTGCACATGCACAAGCACTAACTGTTGGACCTCTGACCACTCTGCCTGGCCCTCTGGCACTCCCTCGGGTTGCATGTTGACTCTTGAAGGAAATAAAATCCTGAGTGGCCATCATTGTGACGTTATTGCGAGGGTAAATAATGATTGGATAGGCTCGGGATTCGCCACGGGTTTACCTCAAGACTTGAACCCTATTGCCCCTCCGGGGAGACAAAATTACTAAATTGCATTATGTGTTGTAATACCGTCGACGTGTGCAAAAGAAATAATAAAAGTAAGGACCACGGGTGGTCAGCGCAGTTCCGAGATTCTGGTTCACTTTTTCCCCCCACTCTTCCTGGGTCCTTATAGAGTTTGTGAAAACTTTTTTTTTTTTGTCTGTAGACCCATTCAGGAAGTGGCATTTCACGCAACACGTCATGAATGATCAAGCAAAATTGTTTTGGTAAATTTCCGAGCTGTGTCATTATGCAATTTTCACATTTTAGCCATGTCCAAGCATTTGTTCTTGTTTGACAGCGTTTGCAAAAAATGAAATTGACAGATTCCGTATCAGCCTCGGGCATACTTCTGCAAATAATAATTGCGTGGGTGTTTTTTGTTCTCTCTTGAAATCATCTTCGGCTGTGTAAATGTTGCTCGAATTAAATCTTCAATGTGCCTGGATGGCTGAAATAACACAGCTTCCCAGCTTTGTTTTCCCATTTTTCTGCTTCACATGATGGCGTTTCGGGACCGCTTGTTTTTTGTTTTTTTTGTTTTTTTTGCTTCTATGACAGTCTCCATTAAATCCAAATGCTTTTAAATTAAATGACTACTTACTCTCGCTGCCAAAGCACAAAAGCGCAGATGTAAGAGGCATTGGTTTGGTTGGATGATCAGCGAGGATTGCAGCATTTAGTGATTTTCATGAAATTTTGCGGACGTGACAAAGATGCTTGTCATTTTTTGGGAGCAAATATATTTCCACCGCTCTCCCATTCTCCACAAACAAAAAATTATCCTGCGCAGTAGCTAAGTAACATGTAAACTATCGGTCTCCAACATTTTTTCTGCCGCAAGTTCAGAACTTTCGCAGACCGGCAACCTTTGGGTGGAGGGCTGTTTTGTGCAAAATGGGCTTCTTATGCGGTCTGTATTTTTCAAAATAAAATATTTTTCAGTCTCCAATAATAAATGAACATAAATACTGCAATTTTTTTATTTTATGTATTTATTTATTTTTGTTTTCTTTCATCTTTTTGGCCCGCCGTGGCCCCGTCCAAACCTGCCCGCGACCCGCTGGTTGGGGACCACTGATGTCGCCCGACTAATACAAATTTAAATCATTATGTCCAAATGGAATAGCAAAAGTGGTGTGTGAGCCTCCAGAAAAAAAAAATACAAACAATTTTTCTTTTGTCGACTTTGTATTTCTGCAATCCACCGAGTGCCGTTCTAGTTTTGTCGCCTCGTGTTGGAAGGCAAAAAGTCGCACCCAGTAAGGTTGTTTCATTTTTGTTTGGCTAAAGAGAATAACCCCTTTTCCCTGTTCTCTCTCGCCAAGTGGCACCAATTAAGAAAATATTTACACCTTCCTCCAACAGGGACCGCCTCGGTCTCTTTGCAGTTGTGTAATACGCCTCGCCCTCGTTTATTTAGTATCATTATAACCCGCTTGAGAACATCTCGACCCGCATTATGATGCACACGGTGACATATTGCTCAGGATGTTTTCGCCTCCCCGATGAAGTTATTGTGAAGCCAAAAAGCTGAGCGCATCGCGCGGAGGAGCACAAATGTGTTCTTTGAGGAAATGAAAACAAGCCCAAGCCCGACCACCTCGATGCAACTGGGACGGACTCTCATTTCATACTCCATAACTGACCTTGGCAAATTGCAATTCATCTTGTGAGGAGCGAGTCACTTTGTATGACCTTCCAGGATGCGTCTATTCCCATGATAACGCCATCTATCTGAAGGCTTTTCTTCCTGCCTCCAGCTTTCAAGAGCAACTTTGATTTGACTCCTATGATATGCTGTTTCTCGCAACGGCGCCAAATGTGAGCAAACCCGAATGTGGCAGTTCCTCTTCCGCGGCGCCCCAATCGAGGCCGTAATTCCCCGCTGACTCAAACGTATCGTATATTTCTCTCTGTGCGCGGATGAAAATGGGCCAGCCCTGCAGGAGATGCCTTCGCTAACGCGCCCTGTTGAGGGGAAAATCACAGTTTAAAATACAACAGAAATATTTCTTACTTAAAATAAATCGGATTGTTTATGCAAACCGGCCGCCTCATGTGGAGGGCAGATCTCAAATGTGTTTGCCAAGCGGGTAGGATTGAGGCTGGTCATAATAAAATAACAAGCATCCTTTGAGAGTTTATCACCCCCACCCAAGTGCAAATTGGAATTATTTTTTTTTTTTTTTGTTATTGGGGAGGGGAGGGGTGGCATTCAAGACTGCATGATACTTAGTGAGATTACTTAGCCCGAGTCTATTCGCTCATGAGCTAGCTCGTCTGCTCGCTGGTGGCGAGCAACACTCGTCACGTCGACCCGGAGGCATATAATCCAGACACCGCATAAAACGTAAGAAAGTTGCTTGACAAATTAGCATCCATTTTCAGCTGGGCGTTGTTTTCACACCTTCAGCAAACACGCCCACAGCATTTGAGAGCAGAGACAATGACATGATTTTTTTTTTTTTTTTTGTCCACAATTTTGACTTTCACTTTCACGGACGTTGCTAATTGTAGAAACTGAGGCGGACACAATGTGGTCATCCAAAAGCAAGTTTAAACTTGGCGGCGGTCTATCCTCTTAAGTGCTTTTCTAGTTTGAAATGTAAAAATCAAATGGCAAGCTTGTAAACTCGTTCACACTTGGGAAAACACCTGCATGCTCGCCTAGCCGCAGTTTTTTTTTTTTTTTTTTTTCAAAAACCCCGAAACGTCTCTTCATGAAAACACTTGCAAGAAGCAGCACTGAAGTTTTTAATGGAAAGGATGTTTTCACTCTTCAGAGACCCAAGCCTCTATCTCACTGCCTCTCTGCCAAATTGACACAACCGAGACGGTACAGTAGGCGCATTTTTTCTTCGCCTGCGCCTTTTAGACACAATTCAGAGAAGTGGCACATTGCAGTGCGCGCGCGTTCACACAACTGTTGCGGCTCCACACGTTCACATAATTAGATGTGTGGCGACGGACGATGATAAATTTCACTCTCTGAATGTGGCGTTTTGTGTCACGACGATGGAAGCCGCCAAATTCGCTAATTAATTTCTACTCCGCATTCCGCAGTGACGCGTTTCACACTGCAAAAGATGACTTAGATGAAGTTGCAGACTAGAAGGGAACAGTGATGTGTCAAGCCTCTTGCCCAAAGTCAGTTAACACCCGCAAGTCCAGGACAAGAGGTACCGAAAATTAAAAGAATAATTTAGTACAATAGTCAATTTTCTGTGTGTGAGCATTTGTTTGTTTGCATGCATTTTATGAATGATTTAGAATGTGGGGGAGGGAGGGAGAAGTAAACAATCACTTATAATTAGCAAAAGCACCCAAATATAAATGAAATTGACTTTGCTTGCTTGCTTGGTTAGAAATGGCGATGTCAAACCACGTAGATGTGATGCGGATAGAAATTGGCGGAATTTCGAACGCAATGTGGCGAATTAGATGAAATGTGTTTCTGAAGCTTACGCCGCTCATCGGATCAGGTTGTTGTGCTTGCATATATGATCCTATTACATTGAATCCAGAGGAAATTCGACATCTGCATGAATGCTCCGGCTTAGCTCTTCATTCACTGATTTCATTTCAAGTGTTTAAGTCTAAACAGCATCTGAATTACAAATGGGAGTTTGGCGACGTTATCTTAATCGACTATGGAATTACACGGATATGAATTATTTTGTAGACTGTATGCTCCTTTTTTCCCCTCCTCTGAACGTTCTGAACTCCTGTTTTGCAGGGGTCATAAGTGAGTTGATTCATAGATTGACCACAAATCAACACGCGATCCATCGGCACATCATTTTGGTTAAAGTGGGAAAAAAAAAAAAAAATCTCAATTATTTTTTTTCTTGTTGTTTCTTCAGCTAAGTTGTTCCAGTGCACCTATGCTGGCCAGACTTTGTTTCCGCTCTACTTTCAGCCCTGATTAACCAACGATCAATTTCACGCAATCCGTCGATTAATACATTACGCCCGTCCTCACTCGGAATGCAAATGATTGATTTAGCGGTGATGTTATTATGACGTGTAATAATTATGATTCATCATTTCCTTTTGTCCTTTGTCCTAGGATGCTGTGCGGCTGAAAAGCCAAACCGCACCACAGAGGCTCCGTGCCTAGTTGACACATCGAGAATCGACTGGAGCCGTGCTGGATGGAGGCCAAGACGCTGGATGGCGAAGACGAGGAAGCGTACGGTCTTGTGGCTCGCTTGTGATGTCTGTTGCCTTTCTGTCACGCGCGGAACGATGGCAAAAAGAATCCGGATAGACCGTCAAGGCTAAAGAAACGCTGCACGTAAAAAATTCCATTCTTGTTTTGGGCGAGATTGTCCAGTAGACACTCAGCTATTCCTCCTTCCTCTTGTTTTGTTGGATACATATGCATTAGCTTTTCGACACTAACCATCATGGCCAGGTGTCACAACAAAGCCCCCTGGTTATTGTTTTTAGTTCATTTGGTGCTAACAGGAAGAGCACTGGAATACGAAGGCATTCCGGGTCAGTGGACACGCTATGGACAATGGGACGCCAAAACGACGGCGGAACTCAGCTTCATCCTGAAGACAAATATCAGCAAGGCTCTGGTGCTCTACCTGGACGACGGCGGCGACTGCGACTTTCTGGAGCTCCTCATATCAGACGGGAGGCTTCAATTAAGCTTCGCCATCCACTGTGCCGAGCCGGCCTCCCTGCACACGGAGACGCGCATCGACGACCTGCGCTGGCACCGGGTTCTCCTCTCGCGGAACTACCGAGAGACCAAGCTCCTGGTGGACAACGAAGAAAAGGCGGCCGAGGTCAAGTCCAAGAGGAAAGAGATGGTGGTGGCCAGTGACCTCTACGTGGGCGGGATCTCACCCGACGTGCGCCTCTCCGCCCTGACGTCCAGCACCGTCAAGTACGAGCCGCCGTTCGAAGGCCTCATCGCGAACCTGAAAGTGGGGGAAGCGCTGCCCGTGCTCTTGGACGGCCAATCCGTCCACAGCGACATGGACTACATCTGTGAAGCGCACTCGCCGTGCAATAACGGAGGCCTGTGCTCCGTCAGCCAGGGAGAGGTCTTGTGTGATTGCATCAACACCAGCTACGTGGGGAGCTACTGCCACGAAGGTGAGGCAAATCACACTTTTGTTTTCGCAGCAAAACACAATTGAGCGCCTCGCGAATAATCAACAAAGCACAAGGAACTGATTGAAGTCAAATATATGAGAACGGTCGGAGTACAGTCAGTTATCTTTGCAGAGAAATTTCTCATGTGACAGCAGCTTGATGTCATTTGTTTACCCTGGAACTACTAAAAAAAACACCAGCGGGGAAATTAAGAGAACGACTTGAAAGGCCACCTTAACTTTAAACTATGCAACTGAAAATGGGCAAACCAAGTCAAGCTTATCTTTAATAACACAGTCTGTTTGTTTTTAATATATTCTGCCCCGGATCAAACTAAGATAAACAAAACCTAAAAAGGATCGAACAAACGTTACATTGGACAAATGCCTTTTTTTAAATTTTCTCTGGAATTCATCTTTTATTTCATTATAGGAATTATTTTAATATTTATTACAATGAATTATGAATATAATCTAATATTTTATTAGATTTTTTTACTATATACTTTTATCTTCTTTGATTGCACGAGCATGGCTATAACAAATATAGAGAGATGATCAAATGAAAAATGACATTGTGACATCACAATTTATTTTTTAACCAGAAAAAAAATCAAAGTGAATGCACAATATATAATTAGCATGATTAAGTGTTTTAGTTCTGTATAAGTGTTTTATAAAGTTATTATTAAGTGCCTTATTTCTTATTAGAGTTCCTTTCAACCACATACTGGTTTCAAAAAATGTAAGTATAACTTATTTGGCCTGGAACGGATTCATTGCATTTCCATTCATTTCAATGAGCAACATGACCTCGACTTAAGAACGTTTCACATTACAAACGGACTGACGGACGCAATTAAGTTGGCAACACGAGGCTCCACTGTACCGTCACTTCTTTTAAACTCCGCTAACACAGAACTAAACTGTGAGTTTGAACTGGAAGCCACTCGGTATTTTCTCTCTTACCGCTAACAAAATAAATATGTCTGTTTTTCTTCCTTTTACAGCAGGTGTCCAGAAAGAAGTGGAAGGTAAGCCACTCCATTTTATTTTGAGTATAATGGTTACCGTATGTCGTCTTTGCAAAGACTTTTACTGCGCCCTCAGTGTGTTTGCTGTAATCGGGCTGTTATTGTCAGTTTGGACTGCAGTTCTGACATCCGACACAATAGGCTGCAAGGACATATTTTACGCAGGGAGTTGCCGATATATCGGTGGAACATGCCATCAGGACAGTCGAGGTGAATTGCAAGTGTCAAATTTATGCCGAGCGTTTGCATACAACGCCACGGGAAAAAACTTTCTCTCCTCTTGTATGCGGTGCCTTTTCCATGTCTTCGCGACTATTTGTTTGCCAGACTTAAATGACATTTAAGCACCCAGCTTGACACGCGGAGTCAAACATGTCGACAGAAATCCACTGACTGATTTCTGGGAACATTCATCAATTTGTTCTGTTATTTTGCACAGTGAGACTTCCCCGAGATGTGTTGTTGTCTCTAAAAAGGAAGCCACGGTGTCATTTCTGGCTCATTATCCCGCTCCTTTCTAACCATACACCCAAACGGGGCGGCTTTTTCCAAATATGATGAACACACGGAATGTTAACACAAAGTGCACGAAGGAGATTTATTTGGTGGCTTGCGGGACGTATACATCACGTCAGCAAAGTGGCCGTCGTGGTGAAGTGGCGGCCAACAGACTCTGGGGAGGTGCACTGAACCGCCGCACGCTATCAATCACTGTTAGGCAGCAAACTATGCACACCTGCTCGCCGGAATCCATGAATACACTTTGCGTGAAAAACACGATCAAGCATCTTTATGTATCGTGTGTTAACATGGATCCGTCTATGACAAAAACGCCGTACGGTATTGTCACAAGCTTGTGAGTGCGAGTGTGCATCTTGCCGCCTTTACAAACAAGCGACAATCGCCACACGCTCGCACAAAGCTGCCGTGTGTCTGCTCTTGCAGCAAAAAAAGAAAAAAATGCAGCCATTATTACCGCAAAGAGAACGCCTCGGAATGTTTATTGGATTAAAGCTTGACATGGAGACAATCCTCCATGCACAGAAAGCATGAAAACAACACTGACAAAATAACACTCAGCCCATGACTTGTTTTTTGTCCCCGTGCAACCCAGTGTGCCATGCGGCAGCAAGTCTGTTGTGCTTCCACCGATCCACCCCCCGCACCCCCTTTCACCGTCGACTGCAAAAATGGCCGCCCATATGCTTTATTCGATCTTGACTGCGGCTTTGAAGTGCTGTAGGAATAATCCGCATTTGCCAGCGGAAACGCTCGGAGGCAACGGAACAGTTTTGGCACGGCAGGTGGCTCTTGCCAGTTGTTCATCGACAACATGCGGCATCATGTGGGATCCCGTTGATCTGTGTGGACAAAGGCCACGCCGGGGCACGCTCTAATGCCAAAAGCATCCTCTGATGTTTCGAGAGCGGAAAAGCAGGTCTGCGAACGGGAGATAAGCGCAGCCACCTCACATCGCACGAGCGGACTGCAGAGGATTCTCTCAAACGTCACGGGGCGGCCGTACACAAACGCACAAAGTCCGACTGCAAACGCATTGTCGTTGCTTTGTCGGGGTTTTTATGTTTGTTCGCTTTGTTTACTTTCGGAATTGGATGCACAAGCGCGCGGTAATTGCACTCGAGGAACTACAGTGAGTGACAAAGCATGCATAGGCATCTTTTGGAAAAGGACACAGCTGGTGTGAGCGGACTCAGATCTTCCAGAAGCGATGACCTTGGTCTAATCCGTTCATTATAACGCCGTACTTTTCATGGAAACAAATTTGGCTAATCCGAATGCAATGGCTCTTTCTTCCAAGTTGCTCCCTAATTATCTCTCAACAATGACTAAATGTTTTCGAAAGGATCAAATTGTATAGCCACAGCGAATCTTTAAGTGTGGAAATTGCTACAAATCAAGTGAGATTGCTCACAGTAGCTTGCTTGGGTTTAACGCATCCTTCCGGAAATAGAACAAACTGCAGCTAGCTGTAACTTGGGTTGTGAAAAGGAGAAAAAAAAAATACTTTTGCCGGAAGCTGCCTTAACACTGCAATTAGAAGGTTTTTGTCACTCATTACCGGAAGAAATATTAAGATTTTTATTTTCCTATACCAACTATTTGCAATATCGTGATCCGCCTTGCAGAATCTTAATTATACCCCACACGCGTCAGTATCAATATAACGGTGATAATTTCATAATATTTGATACACGGTTATTTTGGATCTGAAAATGTAGACTTCCTCAGCCTTCATCTGTTTGCTGCAAGCAAAATCAAACGGCTTCAAATGCCAACCTATAAATCACAGCTGCTTCCATCGCCTGCTGTATTAGTTTCTTTTCCACATTAAAAATAAATAAATAAATAAATCAGCAAAGTAAATAGTACAGGAAGAGAGGGAAAAGGCGGTTTATGTTCATATATACTCCTGGGGCTCTATCTCTGCATTGCCACGCTGAGATTTGGCTGTAAGGCTCAGCCAAGTAGGATAAGAATATTCAACGTGGTGACTACCTCCATGTGATATTTTACTGGAGCAGGGATGGCACATCTCATCCACTTTCACTCCAACGCTACTATAGTAGTCCAAGATTAGCCTGGGTACGTCCGGGCATCACATTCAGCCTCGCGGGAATTTTCGGAGAAATTGTGCCCAAAGTTCAGCACTGTTTAGTGTTTGAAATGGAATGACATCTGCAGTTCCAATAAGATGTTGTCGAAGAAGATGCGAGATGTTTGCGCAATGGGGACATTCGGCGCAAGACCTGATTTAGCGGATTTATTCAATTTTAGCGACATAATAGGGCAGTTTAGTAAAGGTAAGTTTGTCTGCCGTTCTCAGTTTGAATTTTGACTTTGGGCCTACTGGGATAAGTTCCAGCTCACCTGTGAGCCCAATGTGAAGGAATGATATCAAACCGACCATTTTCCTCTTGACCTTTATGACCTTGTTAATGTTATAGACAATGCAGACAATAAACGGAATGAAATTAGCAAAACACACGTGCACACACATGTGGTGGTGAAGAGTCCAGTTGAGATTTTGATGCTTTTGCCAGTTTTCCACAGCATCTAGGTGAGATTGTTTTCCCTCAAATGCATTGACAAATATAGAACAAGAATTTTTTTTTTCCCCAAGTAACCTCAAATTCAAAGTCGCCTTTCTGCTAACTGCAACGAGTTCCATTTTTTTGGTACAAAATGCTCCTAGAACAAACTCCAGCAAGGAAGGTTTGCCTTGCAGTCGTGATATATTTCTGCTCCTCATCCAAAGGTGTTTTGCTGCTTGGTGCTGCTGGGTTTGTCTTTGTCTCTGCCTTGCCAACAGTTGTGATGAGTGAGCGCTTAACTGAACACACACACACACACGCATGCACACCCGCGCACACACAAACATACCCCGCCCCCTCCACCCCCCCCACCCCCCCCATCCGCTTGCTGAAGGATGACAGACACCTTAAGGTGGTGATGTTTCTTGCTTTCCTGTCCAGTTCAATCTCAACACTACCGGTGAGACTGAGACGGCCTGAGGGCTGAGGAGAGGAGGAAGAGGTGGTCGCGTTTGTACTGTACGTCGAGAACGACGTATTGGTTTGTTGTTGTCGAGATACCACATCCCCACTGGGAGTGCATACTGCTGCGCTTTTTGTTTGCGAGGTTGCTCCCACAAAATATCATCAGGTGTGTTTTTGTATGTGTGTGTGTGCGTGTGCGTGTGTGTGTGTGTGTGTGTGTGTGGTGCATACCTGCTCCCTTGGGTGATGATATTCTTCGCACACCGTGCCATACTCTGACCTGCATCGTTATAAGGTTCCCGAATAGCCATGTTTCCTTAAGTGGTAGGTTTTCATTCGATTTGCAACACAAGACCAACTGCGTGTAGGCGGAATGTTGATAATTACATAAATAACATGACAGCATGACACAGAAGTAACCCCAACAGTGGTTTATAAAACAGAAAAATGTCATATAACACAAATGGCTAATTCATGGTTCTGTCATAATTGCTACCTCAAGAAAAGTGTCAAAAACATTTTCTGTAATGAAGAGACTCTCGATACTTTTTACAACTTATGAGTGTATGTGATACATATATATGGATCTTTGCAGTGTCAGACAGAAGCAAACTATTTTAGGTAATAATGCAAAATATGACTGAGCTATAAAAGTGACCCAATTCCATTTAAGGACTGCAATATACCGCATTTGCTACGCTCTTGAACGCATAGAAAGGTGACACGTTACTTTAAGCATCCAACCCTTTGAGGTGCCATAATAGTCCCGGGCAGAAATGTGATGCGGTATGGGGTGCCCTTCGAAGCAGAAAAAAATATATATCTTCCATCTATCATCCCGAATCAAAACTCTTTTGATACCATAGTCATGCATTTTGCTGATAACGTGTGTAAAAAGTGATTCAGAAGAAAATTATGATATGGGTTGCTCCTCGGTACACAAAAGATTGTCAATTGAAACTTTTAAGTGTTTGATGCTCAAATGAATGGGTGATGAATGTCACGGTCAGTTTTCTAATTACGGAAATAATATCTAGGAGGCCCGGATAATTTAATGATTTCACATTCTTGCAAGACGAAACTGTAACCAAAATGAAGCAAACAGTTTGCATTTAATGCTCGCAAAGCACCCCAAAATGCGTCACGAACTGCGCTGCCAAGCAGAATGTGTCTCGTGTTATTTTCGTGAATTGAGGTAATATGTATATAGTTGCCGGAGAAATTGCCCACGTATATGCAAATGAGCATCATTGATAAAAGTGTAATTCAGCAACACCAATACAGTTTGGGTTAAGCAAATGCGTAATGTCTCTGGTGTAAACTTGGTACTCCTCCGTAAACTCAAAGCCGCCATGTTTGGGGTTTTATGGGCATTATCGATTTATTTTTTTACGTGGTACAGATTATAAAAAAATATATATTGGTGTCTGACGCAGTCCCCTTTTGGTACCGAATACTGCGGCTTTTTTTTTATGTATTTATTTATATACCTCATTAGAGTGATTTCCAACCAGTTAGCCGTGGCACATGAGTCTAACTTGGCAGACTATTGTCTGAAAATGATTATTTATTAGTTACAAATTTATTGCTATATGTCTAACGGGTAGAACAGTTAAATGCTCTTCCTTTTGAAGGACAATCAACCTTTGTATCCACCTGCTGGCATTCAGTCAACTGAATAAGCTTCCCGTGAAAGCATCAGCTTTGTGTCCAATTAAACAAGTCCGGATTTCACACAGAGTTTGCCCATTTGTGAGTAAATTGAGACGACATGATCATTCGTTCAGTATTCATACGTTTTGTGACATTTTTTTTTTTTTCGATTTCTTTAAAACGGGTTGCCTTTGCTCGGTGGAGGTCGCGCTAAACAAAAAAGGGATGCTCCGCTTCGCAACGCTTCGCAACTTTTTGACAATGCAAAACGCGGGGCGACGGCGTCCACTATCGAATCGAATTGAAGCGAAATTCTTTGATGCCAGCGGGTCTTAGGAGTGACAAAGCGAGCTTGTGGGAGCGTTGAAGAGTGCCGATGCAATGAGCAGAGCTGTTTGTGTTGGCTGGCTCAGTGGGGCTCATGTGCTCAGCAGAAGTGTTGTGTTTTGTCATCCCCGTCTCCTTTTTGGCACGAAAGGCGGCTGAAGTACGCCACATATACTCCCTGCCAGGCTGCATATTGATTAGCGTGTGCGTGCGCGCGTGTGTGTGCGTGCACAGGAAATAGATGTAAGAGTGAACAACTTGGCGCCTGCTGCTCCTTTCTGCTTTCTTTTTTTTTTTTTTCCTCCAAGCTGATGTTACATGATGATTGGTGGATGATGTCATCGTATAAGAACTGCAGCAGGACGGCTGTTAACGCGCTGTTTTTGTACTAAACCTGTAAATTTACGACCCCGCTTGGCATAATGTGCTTTGTCTGATTCTGACGTCATCACTTGGATGTCGCGAGTGAGGCTGAATGTCAGCGCCGCCCTTTTACGTCTCGTTAGCGATGTGGCTTGGCTGAGCGTTTAGATGGCAATCCGGGTGCACGATCAAAATATTTCCAAGTGTAGACTGTTAATTGGTACATCTCAAACACTGTCTTAACATACGATATGTGTTCCATTTGGGGAAAAAGCATCTCTGAGAGCAACTACGACGGTGGTTGCACCTATCAAGATGTTTTTTTCTTTCCTCCTTCCCTTCTCTTTGAGATGTCTGTCTCTCTTTTTTGCTTTTATTCCCCCACGCCCCTTCTCTCACCTTTTGAACTCTGACATCCGTGCCTACCCCAGGATGTCTGTCACAAACTGCAGTCCAACATTGTGACAATGCTTTTTTGTTTTCCCGATCCTCTTTATGAACTTCCTGTTTTCGTATCCTTTTTTCTGTTCTTTCCCTCAAGGTCTGGCGCACCTGATGTTAAACCGCCAAGGTATGGGGTCTATTGGTTTGCTTTTCCCTCCCAGCCACCTAATCACATCACCCCCCCCTCTCCCTTCCCCTCCCGTAGATGCCATTTCAATTAAATGTGTTGCACTAATATTGCCTCTCCTCCTTTTTTTTTTTTCTCCCATGTGTACATATACTTGCTCATTTTTGCTCCCTTTCACGTTATGCTCACGACTCACTCACTTCTTGTCCATCAAACCTTTGTCCTGACCACTGACTGCGCAACTGGAACATCACCTTTGACCGCTGCAGTCTTAAGCCAAGGTAATGCACCGACGCTCGTGGCGTCTCTTCGCTTTGCTGATGGTATTTTCAAAGCCAAAAATGTGTCTCGGGTCACAAGAACTCACTGACTCTCTTCCTGGGAAGCTAATGAGAAGAATACATGAACACGTGAAGATAATAATTGACTGTTTTCACATCATTTGCCATTCAAATGCAGGAGTGAGCTCAAATGATGTTACTTTTGATCATCGCTGGGTTGAGAGTGATATTTCCGTTCACGTGGGGTAATTGTGCTACAAATATGGAGAATAAGAAAATGCAAACGGGTATTAAAATGACTGTCAAGTATCCATTTGGCCTGTGGTGTAAATAAATTGGGATGGAAGAATTAAAACAAGAAGCACAATGTAAAGAAGTGATTTGGTGTGCTTTCCGACTCAATAGCAGCTATGACCTATATATTTAGGCCTTTGTGTTTTTCTACGGCGTGCGCCGAGATTCGGATCAGGTCGTTATCTGCGTCTCCATGGCAATCGCTTACCACGAAAGAAAGAGGCCTGACTTTGATGACCTACTCCCTCAGTGAAATGCACAGCTCCTGCTCACGATTTTATCGTTTGCAAAATGTCATTTATTAGAGATGGAAGTGATCGCTGCGATATTCTGATGAGGCAAACTGTTTTGTTTTGGGGGTTTTTTTTCCCCTGGAAATCCTAGAGCTGCAATGTTCGTTTTTAGCTGGTTTGAAGATTTGTTGATTATTAGTCTCATTTTTTTTTTTTGCATCGCCCATTTTTAAAAACATACCGGAATTAGCTATCAGAGTGTTAGTTGTGTATATATATATATCTAAAAAACTTAAATTCCGAAGTTCCACTCTATTCTTATTCTATAATTAGATGTAAAAATGTAAATTCGAGTAACGTTTTCTGTCTTCTGTGAATTATTTCTGTATCTATGAATCACCAATGAAGAATCAAGAACTACCCAGCCGCATGATCTCTTGTGCGTTTTCTAGGGTAAAAATATGATTGCATAAACATCTTGTCAAAGTCAGTTACAGTAAATGCGAGCGGCCATACCCCATAGAATGTTTTTTTGTTTGTTTGATTTTTTTTTCCCCCTCAACCCACAAAAAAAAAACTCTTCCCTTAAGGCATTGACAAATTAGATATTAAATATTCAACAGTAATTCCCTTAATGTTTACTTTAAGATAATACAAGACTCACCGATGCAACTGCGTAACGATTCACATTAGCACCTGCATGATACTGTCGTCGCATTTCAGCATCAAATATTTACTGAGTCATACAATGAGTGGGTCCTAAAGGTCAACCATACTGCGATTTGTCCTGAAATGAGGCCTGAAAGTAATTGCTCCATTTCATGCATCAATAAGAAGACATTGGGAAGATAATTACCCCCCGGGCAATACTAGCACACTTTTCAATTTGTAGCAAAGGCACTGTACATGGAAATATGTGAGATGGAAAAGTTTGACCATGGCATTAAGTCTCACATCAAACATCGGTTATTAACATTGGCAGTTGTCAAGCTCTTAGCCCGAGGCTTATGCGCATGTGTTTTAGTTGGTTTGAGCTGGTTTGTTTTTTATTTGGCCCTAAATTAGCGCAAATCAAATAAACAATGTAGTGGCTCCCCCGTGGCTTTACCCGCACAGTCTTGAAATGAATTCAGATGGTGCTTATTTTTTTGATTTTTTTTTTTTTTTGTTTTTTTTTATGCTGAGATGATGTTTGAATTCACAATCATCCCAACGCACACACCGTTGTGGCCACCTACTTGCGTATGCGTTTGCCCCCGATGGACTCCGTGGTCAGTCGCTGCCCATATGTCCAGGTCACCTGATTTCGGTTGAGAAACTGACAGATGCCTCCCCCCCGCTAAGGAGTTAGTCGCCACCTGTGCCCAAGCGTCGCTTTATGGGCCGCTTTGAATTTGTAAATTGTGAAGTCTCGTCATGAGAACCCAATCCACATATTGTCATTTTGTGTGACTGCGTGGTGTCAGTGGAACAGGTGGGCGCTTAAGACGAACGAGCACGTGCTGCCCGCTTGGCGCTGTGGTCCTCTTTTCTCGACTGCGTTTAATGCGCTTCATGCTGTGACAGTTGTTATTCGTATCGTAATTTCAACTGGCTGCTAACGTAACGCTCATGAGCATGGGGACAACATTCGTCATTTTAAAGAGTCGAAAGGATCGCAGGGTTTGCTTTAAATACCTGTTGCGGTGCAGTACACCCATTTAGTCACAAGGGGCACCCTTCTTGTCGATCTTAGAAACTTGAACACAGAATTGAAATAAAAACCGTCAACTCGAAATATTCAGTTCACTAAACTTTTAACCGTTTTAATGACATTTTAGCATGATGGATTTTCATGAGCGGAAAGACGGCATATGAGTGTAAGGTAGTAAAACTAAATTACGTACCTTCATGTGTAATTATATCGTCCGTAAAGGAGGGGCTCGGTTTACACGCACGTCATACGTCAATTTTGAGGATAACAAAAGGCATGGCATGAACACACACTCAGTTATCGCCGTCATTATTATTTTTTTTTAATTTCATTGTTTTAAATGAACTTCATAGTCGCACCTAACAACGCCTTATTTCTGCTTGGAATGAGGGCATAAAGAGCATTTTTGCCTCATCCAGTTGTTTTTGTTCGCATAATGGATTTTTTTTTCAACATATTTTCTGAAGCAGCAATCAAAAACAATTTAATTACCACTCCTGTTTAACCACCAAACTATTTTGGTTGTGTGGTTGTTTCAGCCCTTCTTAATGCCTGAGGACTGATTGCTGATTAGAAGTGAGGCAAATGTGGTTCAGTGTCGCACTCAGACGATATATTTTTCTTTAGTACGCATGTAAATTCAACGATTCAAAATCGGTATGCTTTAGGTTTCAACACCGATTAATAATTACCCATAATAATTTCAAGAAGATGTGAATGGTCAATTCTTTGCTCTAGAACACAACGGAATTTTTAATACCTTAACAGATTTTTTAAATGTGAGAGAGCACATATAATGAAAAAAAATCAATCTCAATCTTGGCTATTTGCTCTTAAATGTGTGTTGAGTTGACCAACAGAGCACATCACACACAACAATTTCTCCATCGATAATTTTGAGGCGCTTCAGCCGAACCAGATGTGCGGTGTAGTACCAGGATTGACCTGTTGGAGGCAACGCTGTGTTTTAAAAGCAAATAAAACCACACAGGAACCATTGTAAAATAAAAATAAACCCTGATTACAAATAGTAACATATTTGTTCAGTTATGTAGAATAACCGTCGGCACATTTGATGGACTGAAACGTGTCAGCAGACACTAGATTGGCCAATGTAGTTTGTCAAACAGAGAGAAGAGGAATCGCAGTCATCTCGAGCTTGCCGTTCATGCTAGTATATTCTGCTGTGCTTCATTTTGGGCAGCAGTCCTCCACAATGGTCTAATAGCTGCCGCCAAGGTAAACGCTGATGGATTTGCCCACGGTGGCAGCAGTTACAAGGCGCTGAATTGCCCCATCAGCATCAGCCGTTTGACTGCAGCCTTGAGCAGCCTTTGCTCCTGAGTTAGTGCCAACGTCTGAGTGGTGTCAGGGCACACACAGCAGCTACACTCCTCCTCGGTGCCTCGTCAATATTTTAGCTGCAAACAATGAAGCATATCCTAAACAAGAAAGATATTTCCACACACATATCCTTATCTATCAATCTGTCTGTCTCCATGGCTGTGTAGCGATGTATCGGATATAACGAGCTAGCTAACTCACCAATGTGCATTCTTTAAATTCCAGTCCGTCACAGCACAGGCAGCAGTGGCATTCCATTTGACTTGGAATTTGACTTCTTCTCCAGTTGACTAAATGAAAAGAAAAAGTCTACATGTCCAAATGTTCCTTTTTTGGAACTTGTTAGCTCGTGAGCATGCAGTGGTGTGTCGTTATTTAGCATCTGTGTATTTGGTTCTCTGTTTGTTATAAGTCGGATTCCGTTTTGACATTCAAAGTAGGTTGTGAAAATGTGAAAACTGAAAAGAAGTGAAAAATCTCTCTGCTCCTTCGACTTCGACTCGCGCGCTCATATTGACATTTCAAAAATGTCACAGATGAATAAAGGCACAGGCGTAATTAACTTTTTTTTATTTTGTCAACAAATTTTATGGGGCGCGGGGGGGTTGTATTTGGTGCTATTTGCCTGCCTTGTCTTGTCCGTAGTGCTCCCCACTGTAACACATTCCTCACAGTGACATATAAATCTTTAAACGTAACCTTGGGGCTTCTGTTTTTAGCTATAGCATTGCAAGAGAGTTCTGAGAAATTCGGTTCCGGCTGCAAACACCATACTTGTTTGCCGGTTTGATTTATCATTGAAGTCTTTATGTCGTGTGGCGTCCTGACTCTGCAGAAGCTGAGCAGATTTACTGTAGGCCCGATGACTTTAAGATTGGTTAACACTTCTCTGTTCTTCCATTCTTAGGCCAGGGGGAGTCGATGGCCACCTTTAAAGGCAACGAGTACTTTAGCTACAACCTCTCTCAGACGCCCATTCAGAGCAGCTTGGACGAGATCACGCTGTCCTTCCGCACGCTGCAAAGGAATGGCCTGCTGCTGCATACGGGAAAGTCGGGAGATTATGTCAATCTGTCTCTGAGGGATGGAGCTCTGTGGCTGGTCATCAACCTGGGCTCTGGTGCCTTCGAAGCGCTTGTGGAACCAGCCAGCGGAAAGTTCAACGATGACATCTGGCATGATGTTAGAGTGACGCGCAACCTCCGCCAGGTTTGTACATCTTCACCTATTTGGATTTTTAATGCTTTGCATGGGGAAACAAAATCTGGTCTAATTCTTGCATATCAACACAGAGCGAAACAACGGAGAGAGCTAAGATGAGATGAGTCACTGACGGTGTAGTGGTTACTTCGCTTGACTTGAGTGCGGTTGGCGTGGGTTTATCGCCCTAGAAGTGGTGGTGTGAAAATGAGATTGAATGGTTGTCTGGATCTGTATGTGCCCTGTGGTTGACTGGCAACTCAAGACAAGCTGTAGAGACTATGGGCCCTACTTGGGTGATGGTTGGAATTTTCTTCCTTTTGGTAGTTTGCTTGACAAGCGTCGATAGAAGAGGGCGTTTGCGCAGGAACGTCGCCGATTCCCCTCATTCTCATTAAAACTAGAGCGGTCGGGAAGTGTGCTGAGTCCTTGACATAGTAGAAGCAGAAATTGATTCATTGGGGTCCGTGTACGAGTTTGGCATGCATTAAGTTAGTTTATACAGGTAAATGCAAGACCCCCCACTTGCGGATGATGAAGTCAGCTGCATATGTGACGTGGCCAATCGGTGACCAACTCGCACCGATGAGCTTGCGAAAGGGACTGCTGCACCAGTGATCCGACCACATATAAGCGGAGGATGGATGGATGGAAGTTGTCGTGACAAAAATGGACTGGGCGACATAGAGGCCATAATTTGCTCCCTCTAGGTATTGACACTTGGGTCGGCTTCCGAACAGTAAACGCCTCTCATGTATCGCCCCTTGTTGCTAGGCAGCAGCATTTCATGTAGTGCATTGATTTGAACCCCTGAGGCCAGCAGGGAAAACATGCTATATGCTAGTCACACCCACATTCAGGTCAATCACACACCCTTAATTTGGGTCTGTAACACTTGAGTCACATTCTTAAGAGGTTCAGGTAATTTTCCTACCTTCAGGAAATCTTTTAAGGTAATACAGTTCCCCATCAGTGAATATGGGAGCAAACAAGTGCTGCCTCTAATGAAAGTTAAATATGTGTGCTCTGCAGGAGTCCCGCTCTCCATGTTCCCATGCTCGGCTAGAGATTACCAGCTCATACTCGGTCATTGCCCTCTTTCTCATGAAACACATTGCTTTTGTTGAAATAATCAGAATCGTGTTCTTTTTTTATGCAACCTAAGATATTTTACTTGAGAATGCAATATTATCCATCATCTTCACATACAATATCTTATAACCTATGTTACCTTTAGAACAATAATGGGCGCCCATGGCAACACCCACACTTGAAATTAATTTTTGTCTCCGTGGCGGATGATGCAACATTGCAGCAGTTTCCGAGAGGTCATGCAAGCAACAGCGGGGCTTGTATAATGAATACAGGCAATGCATGCCAAGTACAACTCAGCCCTAAGGTTTCATATTCATTTGTGCTGTCCAGAGGACAAGGCACAATGTTGCATCCTCCCACTAATTGCCAGGATGTGTCTTTTACAGTACATGTGACCTCATTTCCACTTTTGGATTGTGGTCAGTCGACTCCACCTAGCAGACAGCCTGATAAAACCCTTTAAAATTCCCCCCCCCCAAAAAAAAAAATTCTGAGATATAAGGGTAGCCTCACACTCGGAAAACTATTTCATCCTCAAGCTGCTGCTCGTGCCCCTGCCACAGCTGACAATTCAGGGCTGTGCGCACCGGTGCACCCAACTTTTTTTTTTTCCAGCACCAGCCCTGATCACATTCACACAGCTGCCAACTTATAGAAATTCACAGAACAATTTATCGGAATTTTCATATTTTTTAAATTCTCTCCGGAGCATTACAACGGAACTGCGAGCGGGAGAGTGTTTTATATAGATTTAAGATTAATGCTTCAAAAAAATAAATCACTTGCAAAATTACAACGACATTGTAACAATGCACATATACACGCGCCTATACAAAAGGTAGCACACCAAACATTTCGGTGCTACTGGCCGATTTCATGTGAAGGCGTTTTCAAGGACCAAAATAAAAACATATATTATGACTGAACATTTTGACAGGAAAGACACAGTGCAGTGTCAGAGCATTTTTTTATCCATCATTCACATTTTTTTAACCAATTATTCGCCACTGGAGTCGCCACTGTGCAATAGTTTTCATTAGTTGTTGTCTGCGCCTGATTGGACGTAATAATCAGGTGATGAAACGCGCTTAGCCTCAAGTACCGTTGTGTCACGAATCCGAGCATGTAGCCGAGTTTCCATGAGTAATATTTATTTGCTTACCTGCCGCACCCGACATCTTGTCCGCGATGTTGGAAAATGCCGTGAAAAGTCGCCAGAACTAGTCAATTTGAACTGTCATCTAATAATTTTGCTCATATCATTTATGCCCAGTCAAGCCGTTATAAAACGCCGTTTGTTACGGCGTCCTATCTGTGCTTAGCGACTATATTTGTGGCATCAACACGCTGTGGTGGCAGGTTTTCTTGAATTACTTGTGCTTTTTTTTTTTTTTTTTTTTTTTGTGCCATTGCTCTGGGCTCACATAGTGGGGGGTGTGCTCAACACGTTCAGGCACATAAATTGTGTCAATTCATGCAGAACTCCTTTGGGCTGAGCTGCCAAGCTATATATATATTTTTTTTTTTTACCTCAGATGTGCTTTTAAAACATCTGCAACGGAAAAAAAAAAAAAAAGTCTCACTGCAGAATCCCTGTGATCATTTCCGCCACATTGAAACTTTATGGAATTGCGCATCGCTGATAACGCTTTATTCATTCCAGGGGAGACATTCAGCGAGGAAGAAATACGGTGCGCAAAATAAAGTAAGCGTTCACCTGCAGCATAATTTTACTAATCTCGGTCTTGTGATGTGCGCTGCATTTCAATGTTGCCGTGCAAAAGAAGGACTCCGAGTGTATCTAATTCACCAGCAGCAGTATATTATGAGCCTGGCCACATGAATCACAAAATAAACTTGCTTTCTCCTCCACGCCGGTTGACTTCCGCCCGAGAAGAGATTCGATGCTCGCGACGTCACTTATGCTTACAGCCATGCATTTGATCCTCGTGTAAATTGCCTTTGCCTCAGATAAGTTACCTGCCTGACGTGTAGATATGGAGAACTTTAACTCCCGAGAGAATGCCGGTGGAAACATTTTATTAGATCCGCTGTTGCATTTCAGGCAAGAATTCCTCCAATTACCGCCTCCCGCCCTCTCTTACTGAGGAGGACAAAATGATTTTATTTCTCTTCTGACCCTCATTAATGATGCTGCTGCATATTGATGTGCCAGCACGATGCATATACGGTCCTCGCACACAATATCATCTATTGTGTTGTTACTTTGTGTGTGTTATTAGCATAAAATATACTTTAGGCATGTGACCTGGCAGACAAAAAGGAGCCAGAAGTCATACTGTTAGATTCCGAGATACGAGGCAAGTGTGCACAAGAGTGTGAAAGGTCTACATGCGCCCTGAAATTCTTTGGCAACTTGTGTGAACCCTCTCACTCATAGTCAGCTGGGATAAAAAATAAAATAAATAAAAAATTAATGGCTGAGTGATTTTTGCCCGTGCGATTCATAAGATAGAACGCTCGGAATTTTGCTGACTTTTGCCATTGCAGACAGTAACAAAGAATGCTATTTGTTTTGCGCGGTCTACCTGATTGGTTGTAGCCTCCTCACTTCTTTTTCAATATAACAAAGGGCACCCGAGTCAGCCGTGGACGGCGCGCAAAGACGCTTTCGATGTTGCCAGGTCTAAACGAGAGAGCCGCATTTATCAATTTCGCGACATAAAAGCCTTTTATTTGATGCGCGCCATCAATCAAGCCAAAGCCAAGCCGACCCATTTTCAACGAGTCAAAGCTAAAGATACTCAAGGTTTTACCAGAAGATGGACAAAAAAATCAATACGTGTCACGACAAGAGAATGGTCGACAGGACCTGACGCCTCAGCATGTCCCCATCACTACTTTTGACTTTTATCCCCTCGCTTTCAACGTGGGGGGGGGGGGATATCTGTGGAAAGAAAGCCTGTGTAAATTGTCACATAGTGGTTTCGATGACGCCACTCGAAACGTTGGATGTTGCTCTCCTGTGTTTTTTCTTGGAACAAAAAGACGAAAATGCTTCTCATTGGCAGAAAGAAGCAAAATTGTGATGCCCTGTTTTTAAAGAGGCCCTTTATCACTGCGCAGTCACCTAATCAAAATGATAATTATCCACGAAGAATTGTAAATCAGTCGTTGTAGATCATTAAACCTGAACACTGCCAGACAACTTTAATTCATATCGCTGCAAAATCTGCTTCCCTTACGCCAAATGAAGGCTGCGATACTTTCTAAAGACGTGGTCTGCATTTTGAAAATGATTACGCTTGAAATTTGACCTTTTATAAGGATGCGTTGGTCGTTGCTATCAACTTTTGAGTTGTAATTGTTTGCATTTTTTGTCATGTGTTGGGAATGGTGAAGAAATTCATGTTACCAGTGGGCTTATTGTCATGGCAACAAGCATATCCTTCTTTACCCTTACTGCACTGTTTTACAATTCATCTCCGGTGATGTGACTGATACGATGATGATTTTTCTTTTTTTTTGCCTGCCAGTGGGCAAAAGCATTAATTAAGATCACCATTTCAGTATTCTTAAACCCAAATTAATTGAGTTTTCCAACTTGAGCAGCATCCGAATAGCTCTGGGTGCCAAAACCGAGATTTGAAGAAACCTTTGTGGTGTGCTGACTCTACTGCCATCAGAAAGGGCAATCAGCAGAGATTAGTGACGCTATCAAGGCTGTTTTTCTGTAATGGCTTCCCAGATCTACAAGTAAGCCATTATCAGGCAAAGAGCCATATGAATTCTTCCAGACAGTGAGGAAAAACATCAGTTCTAAAAAAAAAAAAAGGCAAAATACAATTAGAAAGATGAGAAAAACGAACTTGTGTGATTTAATTAAGGTTTAAAGTGTTTGGAAACAAGACTTGCAATGCCGAAATAAATACACACAATACGTACTTGCATCCGTTCGGTTTCGATTCATTCGAGACATAGGATGACCTTGAGCCTTTTTCAAGCAGACTTTGCGTGAGAGGTGCGATATATCCTACACTAGTCACCAGTCATTTCAAGGACAAATATAGAGAAGCAAGCGTTCACACTCACATTGTGTAATGTATTTTCGATGCATTTTATGCTTGCAATGCTGTGTGTGTTTGTGCATGCGTGTGTTCAAAACAATGTGTTACAATGTGTTTAAAAAAGGTTGGAGGTGTAAAATTAGATAAAAATAATATTTCCATATGGTCTCTCTCGTGCGCATTTCACTCATCTCAGGTGACTCTGCAATGACTCCCGCACGATAAAGAGGGATTCACTGTGCGGCCTTCAAAAACATTTCTGGACTAAGGATTGAAGCATAACATCATTTTGGCCATTTTGTTCTCCTCCCAGGTGACAATCTTGGTGGACGGGATTCTGACCACCACGGGCTACACCCAAGAGGACTACACCATGCTGGGCTCTGATGACCTTTTCTACATCGGAGGCAGCGTGGACACAGCTGACCTGCCAGGCTCGCCAGTCAGCAACAACTTCATGGGCTGCCTAAAAGACGTGAGTCTTGCGCAATCATTGCGAACCACGTGTAATACTATCCTGACCTTTTTAGATGGCTCCTCACTCTTTGAATATATGCTGAAGGCATGCTCCGTGTGTCAAAAGTCAGCCTTCACGTTAATATTGACTGCACTGTTCAATGGTGTTTCAAGGAGAAGAATTTAATATTTAGAGGATGCACCATGTGTGTTTATAGAATCCTGAGGGGGGGGGGAGGGGGGGGAAAGAGAGAGAGAGAGAGAGAGAGAGAGGGAGTGAGAGAGAGAGAGAGAGAGAGTGTGAGAGAGAGCGTGAGAGAGTGCGAGAGAGAGTGTGAGAGAGAGAGTGTGAGTGAGAGAGAGAGAGAGAGAGAGACAGAGAGAGAGAGAGAGAGAGACAGACAGACAGACAGAGAGAGAGAGACAGACAGAGAGACAGAGAGAGTGAGAGAGAAAGAGTGAGAGAGAGAGAGAGGTGAGAGAGAGAGTGTCTCCTCTCTGGGCTCGTCCTCATTTTGAATCTTTCCATAAAGCCGCGGCCTGCACCTGCCACTTTGATTATCTCCATGGAGCACGTTAACATCGTGTACTTGTGCATTAGAATGATGTCAGGTATAAAGAGGCACATGATCTGTTAATGCGCAATTTCAGCTGTGTCATACAAATTTTTAATAAGAAGCGCAAAAGCTCGTGAGACTGCATGTAAAAGTGAAAGAGAAGCGTCAAGTTTTATTGCAGCCAACTCCAAATTCAAATCAGTGAGTTTACATTCACTATTCAGATCTTTTTTTTTTTTTTTTTTTTTTTTTTTTTGCGAACATGGCAATTAAGATTTTGGGGGTTTTTTTGTCGCTATCCTTGCTTCCCAGCAAAGCATTCTGCATAAAACAAACAGCTAATCCGAATTAAAGCCTGCACAGAATTCAGCCAGCAAATAAGGTGGAGAGACTAAGCACAAGCAACAGCATATGTGACTGAGAGCTTGGCAGATATCGAGAATTTCACTTTGTATTGTTCAAATCAGACTGGAGGCTCACTATGCACCAAAGCTAGCGCAAAGCTTCGTGGCTCTGTGAGATTTGACTCGTTTTGTGTAAGTTTTTCTTTTCAAAAAAAAAAAGAAAGAAAGAAAAAGCAGCCTAGTTTGGCGCCACTTTATTCCCTTGGCCAAACATGTAAAACTTTGGCAACAACCTGACTGAATTGGCAAGCCGTCAAATCAGCTAACACTAAGATAACGATATACAGTCCCAGCACCTCGCAACAAAATGCTCAATAAAAAAAAAAAAATGCATAAACTGTAACTATTGATTAATTTCCCATTAATGAACATTGACTTGACTTTTATCACGTTGTAGCAAAAAATCGAGTAGAGGTACACCCCTTCTTACTTCGTCATACCTGCATTCTGCTGTGTCACGCTGCGGCGCACGCTTAGCTAGAATGAGAACATTTACAATTACTAACTAGTCTCGGTCTTTCCATTTCAATCAGTCTTAATGAGATCACACCCGAGGAAATGAACCTTTACAAAGGCAATATTGTTTAACTGACACAGTCAGTGGGATTACTTTCAATCAGTGGCGGGTCGGTCAAGGCCTTCTTTGCTGGCCTAACATAATCAAGAAATCATGATGATATTATATTATTATTTCCTCGTATTACATTTTTAGGTTTGAGTCTTTATCCAATCAGAATTCAGCGGGGCATGATGTTAGAAACTGCGCTGTTCACCACTGCATACCGCAACCACAAAAATAAAAATAAAAAAATGGAAAAAGTGTTGTCATCCTTGCAAAGGCTGACGTTGACACTGTGCAGCTTTTTCAGATGTGCCTAATGAAGTGTCCCATGAATGCATGCTATCCTTTCTTTCATATTCTCCAGCTTCTCCCGAATCGCAATAAGTGCATTTTTCCATTTAATAGTGTGGCTCCGTTTTGCTTCAATTTCAATGTTGGCTTTGCTTTCAAATGAGGGTATAACATATCATTTTCAAGCGCAGGCGCTGGATGATTTGCTCTCCATATTTACTCCGCAGCGTGAAGGCGCTGAAATGAAGATGAGATGTTATTTATGGGCAGGTTATTGTCCCGGCATTACTGCAACCTCCGCTCTGTGGGCGGCATGGCTGGTGGTGGTGTTTGAAGGCACGCTGGCAGGATGTGATGTGCACCACAACCGTGAAGACGGCATGACAAACGGGAATGGGGGGGAAAAAAAGCAAAAAAAAAGCCCCACTAATGAGGGCGAGTGGTGGACGAGGCAAAGCTGATCAAATGGGATCAGCCCGCCAGGAAACGCTGAGGCGAGGTTCAGAGACGGGTCAGTCCAGCCTGGAGCTTTGCAGCTCGAACCGGTAGGGCCGCGTGCTGAAAGCAGAGAATTGACACATCTGCATTCTTCTTAAGCCCGGTGGGAACGAAAAGTAAGCAGAGACGCAAATTTGTCGTTAAATAATGTCTCGGGTCATTGAAAAGACAGCGCATGTCCCGTGATGGATCTCTTTAGAGATGATAATAGAGGCCATCGGGGTCATCGACTCAAAGGGAAAATAAAAGCCACTTTGAGACAAATGCAGCAAGAACAGCGGCGAGCAAGTGTGGACACATTTATCTGCGGGGGTCACCATCTGAGAGGCCAACATTACACCAGGAGATCCAACATTGCGTCACTGGCCTCCATTCATCTCATGCTTCAACCTTTCAAGCCAATTTGTTGCCAGATGTCCTTTGCGGTCCTCAAAATCACATTCTACTCTTCCCTTCCAAAAACAACTCGAAAAATTCACGATGGATAATCGACATAATTGATTTAATTGTGTACTTAAATGCAGCCAAATGTTCTAACATTTTTTTTTCTTTTTTTTTTATTTGTCATAGAGTGACGCATTTGATTCGGTCGTCTGTTAATGGCATCGTTTCCACTTTACACCCACTGGTTGCTAGAGCACATAATTTTCTCTGCCGAACACTATCATATTTCAACTCTCTAATACACCGCATTCATCTGTAGTTTATTTATATAATGATGCATAATTTGCTATAACTGGCTCTACTCATGAGAATTTTGTGGAATTTTCGACAAAATACCCAAAGAGAAAACTCAATCGTCTAGAAGTGAACATAGATGAGAGAGAGAGAGAGAGAGGTAGAGACAGAGAGGTGGAGAGAGGTGGAGAGAGGGAGAGAGGGAGAGAGGGAGAGGGAGAGGGAGAGGGAGAGAGAGGGAGAGAGAGAGGGAGAGAGAGAGGGAGAGAGAGAGAGAGAGAGAGAGAGAGAGAGAGAGAGAGAGAGAGAGAGAGAGAGAGCGAGATTACATTTTAGTGTTTATTTCCATTTAAAGGTAAAATGGTTACACATAGTAACTGTTAAATTTGGGCCATGTATCGGATTCGTAGTACACTTCAAATTGGACGCACCGTAAAACGGAACAGACAAGAGCCGTTACATATAATTCCAGTACGGTTCTTTGACATCAACACTAACTTTGTCATTGACTTGACCTTGTGATAACTTTTCACATCAGGTAGATTTTTTAGTTTTTTTTTATCAGCTTTCTCAGCTTTGATCAACCTTGTTAAGAGTACGACCGACCTGAAACTGTTCTGCTGATAAATCACCAATGTGTTCTCATTAAATAATTACTCCCCCCCCTTGCCCCCCCCCCCCCCCAAAAAAAAAAGTACGACTTCCACTGATTTTCAAATGGTCAGTTTCACCATCTGATTTCAGTGCTTAATTAGTCACAGCGAGGCAGTGTGAAGTGTGATATTGGCTCATATCCCCTTTGAGCCAGCCTGTAAGTCCTGTGTGCAGTGTGGTGTGTCACCTCCGGCGCTGACTGGTGGCAGATAACACATCGGGCTGCGGGTGAAATAAGACGAGCTTTATTTTTTTGCTGTCCTGCTGTGCATATTGATGAGGCCAAAGCACAATGTAATAACAACACAAGGGGAAGTCGTACGGATGCTGCTGAAATAACGAGTGCTTTTCATGACGAATGCGCTATTAAATTAACTTGAATTTTACACAATCACGGTGCATTTTTCAATAGGTCAGTTTGCTGTCAGTACTTGTTAGAATATCAATAAAAGAAATGGTGATGGCACAGCTGAGTATGTCAGCTACCTTCTGGCGCATGAGCTCAATGATGCTTTTAAATGCTTGTGATTGTTTTGTGAATGTTGAATTGTGGTGACCTTCAATATATATATATATATATATATATATATATATATATATATATATATATATATATATACACTTTTTTTATTTTTTTTTTATTTTAGCATATTTTCTGAACTATAGAGTGCCCCTACTGGTGAAAGAAAAATCCACAGAAAAGCTGCATGGTTCAAAATCTACGAAAAAAGTAGCGGCTTATACTCTGGAAAATACGGTACTCTTATTTCTTTGCTTTGAATACGAGAAAGCCAATTTTCACATTAGTGTGTTAATCCTCCATGTTATGCCGTCAAATTTCACGTTTTTTTTTTTATTCATACAGTGAAATGTGGTCATCAACTAATTAAAAGTCAAGCAAGGAACCATTCGAGATTTTTATTTTTTTCTTTGGTGTCGTGGGACTTTTCTAGCATAAAATCAATAAAGTTTGGCAAACTGAGCAGCATACTGTGTAAATAGCGCCGTTATTGACCTATAGGAATCTTTTATTTGTTTTGCTTTTATGTATCTTTGAGCCGGGTAAAAATGTAGTCTGCATGCGATCCATGCGAGTACAATCGTGAGTCGTATTCATTGCTTTATTTATTAATGGGTAATATCCCAACGTTTGGGCCAGCCGAATTGCCTTGGCCAGCTGTCACCTCACCGCGGCATCTCTTTCATTTATCAGGTGGTCTACAAGAATAATGAATTCCGACTGGAGCTGTCACGGCTGGCTGATCAGCGGGACCCAAAAATAAGTATCCATGGCGACTTGACGTTCAGCTGCGAGAGCGTGGAGGCCCTGGAGCCGGTCACCTTTGACACGCCGTCTGCCTACCTGACACTGCCCAGGTGGAACACAAAGAAGACAGGCACCATATCGCTGGACTTTCGCACCACGGAGCCCAGCGGTCTGCTGCTGTTCAGCCACGGCAGCCTGCAGGGGGCAGCGCCTGAAAGCAAGCCCCGGGCCGACTTCTTTGCCATCGAGCTGCTGGATGGTTTCCTCTACCTGGTCATGGATATGGGCTCCGGCAGCATCAAAATGAAAGCCAGCAGCAAGAGGCTTGATGACGGCCAGTGGTGCCATGTGGACTTTCAGAGGAAAGGACGAAATGGTAAGGGGGTGGGAGGCAGTGGGGGGGGGGATAATAATGTGTATGTGAGGAGGCAGGGGAAGCTCTCTGTCTGCTTCTGTTACTGTGTTTCTCTGCTCTTAGCGGGCGCACACAAAGATTTCCAAGCTGTGAAGTCACCATATGCCAGCTCGGATACAGTCACCGCGTCGTGCCCTTGCCGGTTTTTTTTTCTTCTTCCCCCCACTGCAGTGAAACATGCATGCATATGCAGTGGGATTTTTAATTACAGTGGTATTTTTAGCTGTCATAATCTATGCGGAACATTTTTGTTCAATAATTTCACAAATTGCCAATTTAACAGTTCCCCATATGAATGGGATTATGTTGTCGGTACATTCCATGTCATGACTTATTGATAGATTTCAAATTTATTTCCTATATACAACATTAGGACACCTGCACAAATCTGCTACAAAACAATACAAAATAGCTTTAAAAAAAAAAGGATCTCAAGCAGTGCCCACATTTTCTCAATTTCAGCCATGGGTGACATTTGACAGAGAGATGAATTATTTTCCAATGCCCAATCAGGCTCGCGTCACGATTAAACCTAGTTTGGCATCGTAACTGGACGGCAGTTGAACCAGCAGCCGCACGGGAAATGTTTTTTAAATTGGATGCAATTGGGTAGAGTCGATGTTTCTTGTTTGTGGCTGTGCGGGTTGTCATCAAAAATCAATGTCAGTATCCTTGAATGAATCGCAAGCCCTGATGAAAATAAACTCTTCGTGGCATGGTTAACAATTTAACCTGTAAAAACAGAGTCACAACAGCAAAAAAGAAAAAAATCTGCCTAAACTAAGACAATAATGCTCAACTTTAACCGTGTTGCTGAGAGGTGCTCATTTATGTAATGGCTTCGTTACTGTGGTCATTTTGTGGTGTAGAATTGCACAAGCGTGTGTGTGTGTGTGTGCCATATTTTGCAGCCCCTCTAAATCTTAATTAGGCAACCAGTATATAATGAATTCTCAGTTTGATGCAGTGCTCTTGCACACCTCCCTGTATTAATATGAATTATTATTAAAAATTAACCTCTTGCTGAATCTAATAGTCAATTTATACATATTACGAAATGTATTCCAATATTACATGTTATAATATTGTTATTACTATACAATTATTATTATCGAACGCTGACGTGCTCAAGAAAATAAGCAAGGGCAGATTCGCAATCAGTGCAAAGAAATCATCTGAGCAAGATTATTTGCTATCTGATTGAAAAAAAAAATGAAATATTTGTTGACCAATGTAATGCAACATGAGACACAAGCTTCATTTTTTCAGATTTTTTGTTTCTAATGTAAAATATGTGCCTTTGCTCAATAAAGGTTGCGAAACATTAAATAGAGATTATTCTGCTAACTGTCTAGCTTGCTTATAGATGCCAAATGATTCATGTATTCCTTACCGTTTCCAATTCGGTCAAATTCCAAATGCATCATGATTCAAATTCTTCACATCCAAGAGCAAAATTCAATGTGCATCCTCTCGAGGCCTGGCAGAACAATTTCTTTATTTACACTTGAGGAAAAAAAAGAGCAAATACGAGTGCCCACTTCCTCAATCCCACGTTTCTTCCTTGCTTGGCGCAGCCCACACACACCTGTCGTTATTTCCCACATGTAAATCGTTGCATAAGTGCAAGTTGACTCACTCGCTGTGGTTCCGTCCCTGCAGGCTTTATTTCGGTGAACAGCAAGAGCATCCCCTTTTCGGCTAACGAGGGCAGCGAGATCCTTGACCTGGACGGGGACATGTATCTGGGGGGTCTTCCCGACGACCGCCTCGGTCTCATGCTCCCCCCGGAGGTGTGGACCGCCTCCCTGGGCCTGGGCTACGTGGGCTGCGTGCGGGACCTCTTCATTGACGGCCAGAGCCGCAACCTGTGGAGGCTGGGCGAGGTTCAGGGCGCCGCAGGTGTCAGCAGCCTGTGCACCAGGGAGACTCATGTTCGGTGCGGCCGAGACACGTGCGCCAACGGGGGCCACTGCAAGGAGGGCTGGAACCGACACATTTGCGACTGCAATGGCACCGGCTACCTGGGGCCCAACTGTGAGAAAGGTATGAGACTCAAGCAGGAGATGGTTGGATGAATAAGTGAGGACAAAATACCGCTGCAAAGCTTTTAGCACATTTTGACCTGTATTTTATTTCGCACCAGGCTGGAAAGTGACATGAAATAATAAAAATATATACAGTAAAAAAGCTGAGCTTTCCAAATAGTGGTACATTTCCACCTGCCTACTGCCCGAAGACAGCTGGGATAGGTTGAGTTTTTTTTTCCCCCCCCGGTGAGTCTGCTTGGGCTATTTGCTGAAAATAAAAACATGTTTGACTTGATACAGAGACCAATTTTTAAGCTACATTGCATCAGGGAGGAGATAGCTTTAGCCTGGGTTGTTAGTGGAAGTTACAGACGCTCTTGGTCACGTGTGCATTTTTTTTTAATCGAATTGTAAGCCATTTATTAAAATTTATTAAAAGTGTTTTGGGATAGCAGTTTGTGGTATAGCTATGCTTTTAAATAAAAATAAATTAAATGCCGTACTGTATGCTATAATTACACTAATGCTGACTTGTACATTTTACAATGCAAATATTGCAACTCTCTTTTATTTTTTGAACAGGATTTCATTCCATTAGTTTGAATTTAAAAAAAAAAATTTCTCAATCTGAACTTGTTCACATTTTATAACGCCCACAATTAATCAAGGATCTTGCAAATTGAACGCCTCTCCAATACAATTTACGATGCACCTCCCTAATCCATATACTCCATTAAAGTCTATTAGTAAATCTGCATGCGTAAAGACGTCCGGACAACAAAGAAAGAGACAGATTACGGTCATCTGGGCAATTTGCTGTCCAACTAAATTGCAGTGAAGTCCCGGTCCGAAAGAAGTTTGTTAACCAACCAATCATGATGTTGCCGGGCCTGCGGGTGTTATTTTAGTGGAGCAGTGTTGCTTCGCTGGCAAGAAGCACTCTTCATTTTCATGCAGATTGTTTTCTCACTGAGATGTCAAATGTGGGATGTATGGAAAATTTCTCCCACTCAGCCCACCACCAGGTTTCACTCCACGATGACTTTGAATCTGTCAGAAATCTGATTGCAGCCACATTAGCGCCCACTGTCTGCAAATGCTCCAGGCTTTTTCTGCCATCTGCTGCAAAAGATGAAAACTGCAATGTCAAATGAAATTATGGACTAACACGGATAAGCTTTTTAAAATGCGGGGGTGGGGGTGGGGGTTCATGTGAGTGCTGGAAATTTTAATATAATAAATTCATGTTGTATTTTAAAGGTTGAAAAGTGCAAACAAAATGCTTTCCCTGCAGCAGACGAGTATTATTTGGTAACATGTCGAAGAGTTCAACTGAATGATTTCAGCAAAAATGATGATGAAAAAAAAATGTATTCGAATAAATGATTTGAAGGCTGCAACGGTGGTTAACGACTTGTGCTGTGCCCTGCCCAGACGCCACGGTGGTGAGCTACGACGGCAGCATGTACCTGAAGGTGATGCTTCAGAGGACGCTGCACACGGAGGCCGAGGACGTGTCCCTGCGTTTCATGTCCCAGAGGGCCTTTGGGCTGCTGGTGGCCACCACGTCTCAGCAGTCAGCGGACACCCTGCGCGTGGAGCTGGACGCGGGCCGAGTCAAGCTGACGGTCAACTTGGGTAATGCCGCATCAGCAGATACGCCGGCAGATAATATCTCGGCTGACCTTTTTTGCAGGAAGAGTCACTGAGCCAGTGATCTCTTGATATTAAGCCTGCCGTCACTCTCTCCCATTCCATCCTCGGACTGTACGACTACAGTTGCTTTAAAAGCGATGCACGTGCCTCGATTCGCTTGCTTTATTTCGTTCGGTCAAGCGACATACAGCGCATTCGGATCAGTTTAACGGAAACATTTCTTAGGTGAACTGTATAATATTGCATCATACTCTTGTTCAGGGCTGGGTATCGATTAAATTGATTGAATTCGATACCCAAGGGCTCAATTCTATTTTCAATTTGATTCACTTTGATTGTTTTTCGATTCAATCAAGGATTTCACGCAGTGCCAATTTTACTTTTGCATGCAAGGCATTCACAGAAGAACCAATTCTGCAATTAGTATTAAAAAAACAAAAGGCATTTAATGAGTTCCGGCCGTCTTAAAATATTCCTTTTGGACACAATGTTCATCGTTGCAGCCAACAGAGAGGTGGGTGCATCTGAAGGGTTCACGTTAGGACGGAAAACTTGCAATTCCCTTCCGATGTCACCGAGATAAAAGCTACTGAGGATTTTAATGCTAGTTAATACATCAAAGCATGTCCCGGCAACCCTCAGATAGCATCCCCAACTCGGGTCTGTGGGTAACGCAGCCAGTTGAGCGTTTTGATTAGATGGTTAGGAAGCGCTTGTCGACGATGCTGTGACATCATCAGTGCATTTTATTTTTATTTAAGTTCGGACAAAGGAATTTTTGAATGTTTTTTTTTATTCAAAACTATTATTATTATTATTATTATTATTATCGTTAACTAATTCACAACTAGCCGAGTAAAAAAATGGATTGGATCTTTGACGTCTTTTGCCGTCATTGGTAGTAAATGCGTTAATTGCTTTGAAGGGGCCGTGGCTTGTCGATTTTGATAAGTACCATTTGTGACATCACTCCTGTAACTATTCGGACACCCCTCATGTATAAAATATGAGCCGTTCCCACAAAGTCAATATAAATGATATAACGCATCAACTCGGGGGAAAAAGCACTTACGATGCTGTGAGTAAGGATGCGATTGTAGTTAATTGTTTAACACGAGGGATTGTTTCCTTTTCAAGCAACTGTGGTCTTCTGTCTTTCTTTCTGTCTTTCTCTCCGTCTCAGTTCATGCAGTGGTCAGGTCCCGCCTGACCGACTGTCTCTCTGCTCTTTCAGCCCTTCAATGGCTTGTCTGCAGTTCAAGGAGAAGGCAGTCAGAGACCACATCCATCACAAAGCGCACACATAACTCTCGAAACAGCACATGTGGCCGTTTTGCAACACAGCAGCTCACTAGGCCCGTCTAGTTTGGAGTCACCTCACTGAATTCGGGGGTGGAGGGGGGGGGGGGGGGCACCGAGGACTAGACATCCACGCGCGCATCCAGTGAAACACTGTGGTCTCCGGCTTTCTGCATCCACTGCTCTGTGATGGTTGACAGTTCGAGAGCACTCCTCAGCCACGTGACGTAACGTAGTCATGCGCTCCGGCTTAATTATTCACAGCATGCAAAAATTAGTGAGTGGGTCTATTTCCAGCTCAACGCTGAGTGAATTATATCTCTTATTTAGAAGACGTTAACATGAAGTGACTTGTTTGTTTTTTTTTTGTTTTTTTTTGTTTTGTTGTTTTTTTTGTTTTTTTTTTAACAAATTAATCGTGGCTGTAGGTTGTGCAAATCGCCTCTTTCCTCTGCATTTAATGTGCAAAATGCATCTCCAACATGCAGGCCTGCACCGCAAGCAGGAGACATCTCAGCGAACTGCAGTGCCAGAGTGAATCAAGGAGGAGCTCGGTCTGGCTGATTTAAAAAAAACAAAAAAAATGTAACTAAGACCATTAATATGGCCCTAGAAAAATCATTTACGCATTGTGAGCCACAAATATGACCTTGTAGTCACATCTCCACGATTTAATAAGCTCCGAAACAAGAAGTTTCATTTATTGATAGAAAGATGGATCGTGAGATTGGTTGAATGCCTGATACAGCTCTCGTGTTTTGCTCTCTTTGTATACTCTGCAGCTGTACTTAATGAATTGTCCCGCGAGTGCATCTGAAGGACAGGCCATTATTAAACCACATGGCACATGCACCTTCCTCGTTAACCTGAGTCGGCAACCCAGACTGTTATCTGCTTCCAATTTCGCCTTTTATTATCTTCCTGATACATTGTGTTCACTAAGATGTATACTTGCTCTACTGCAGCACAACCAAAGCAAGCATCGTCATGGTAACTGCAATTCCCCCGCCAATGCACAATCCAAGCCGCCCAGTCAAACCGGACTCGGCTTCTTTTTCCGCGCCGACTAAAGAGCTCATTGATTGACTCCATTCTATGGCCGGCACACGCTGAGATGTTTCCTTTCACTCACTGCTCCCTCTCTTAATGCCATTTGCACAGCGGGGAGGAAAGTGGCGCTTTCGACTCTCGAGGCTGTCCCCGGATGGTGGGCTCTGAGAAGCACTGACGTGTCTGCAGAATGTACCTTGAAGGATGTGAAATATTCTCTCCCCTCTTTTTTTTTTTTCTTCTTCTTCTTTTAATCTCACCATCTCACTCTCTCTCTCACCAGATTGTATCAGGATAGACTGTAATCTCAGTAAGTGTCTCCTACCATTATCTACTGTATTGTGATTGCAAAGAAAAACATGCACTTTGATGTTTTCATACGACTCGACGCTGTCATATAAAGCAAACATTATCGTGTCCAGCCGTATATTCTGCTCACGGTCGGGTTTACTGTATATTCCAGGTGGCACACTTGCAGAGTAAAATGTGTGAAACGACACTGCATCTCGCTGTCAAGTATAACTAAATAATATTTAAAACGTCCCTTTAAGGTAAATGAGTCGAGTCATTTGTTATAATGAAACGGTGTAAAAATTCGAGCTAACTTACTAATGATTTCACAGGACATATTTATGGGAAAAAAATACATTTTAAGTATCCAATTTTAGGGAACAGATTTTACAGGACTTTTGTTAATATGCTGGGAAATCCAAACTATCCAAAATAATAAATATAATCTTACATGAATACCTGTCAATCAATCAAAACTCAATTTTATTTTTCCGTCAATCCAACGTCATTTCGTTTTCATGTTATCGCACTAAGGGATATAAAAGAAATGTAAAGACGGAGACCCAAGTAAAAATGGGGTCATTTTTGCATGCTCGGCAACATTCAACACTCATTCATGTTTTCATCGTTTGTCGATGGATATAATAGATGCCAATTTGGCCACTTTAGTTTTTTTTTTATCATTTTGTCAAAAAGTTCTAATTACTGTGAATGATTTTTTTTTTCTTTAATGGACTCAATTTTACCCCCAAAAATTATTAGCCACAGTTAATTTTTTATTTAAACTAGCTGGGGGGTGGAAATTGCTTCTTTACTCTCGGCCAGATAGCATTTAATCTTTTTTTTTGTAATAAATAAAAATAATTAATTAAAACTGTATATTTTTTTTGGGAGGGGGGGGGTTAACTTTGTCTGGATTTTACATTTGTTCGATAGTCTTAAACATGAAAGTGAGGAAGCATTTCAAAAAATAAGAATTTGTGAAGGAGCCAAAATCTTTTTTCACGTCACTCATTTGGGTTTTTGTTGCAGTCTACCAGCACCGCCGTCAAATGTCGCCACATTTGGCACTTAATGCAGTCCTGTGACTAATTAGTTCGACATTCCCGATGCCTGCTGATAATCGCTTGCAGTAAACAGCATTTATCTTTGGTGGGTTTAGACATGCAACCATGTCACTAATCCCACTTCAGCAGTTGAGCGGAGATTATTTTTGCTCGGCGATTCGATCGATAGATGAGCATGAGACAAAATTATCAGGGCCATCAGCAAGATAGCGGCGCTTGCCGGCTGCCAATTCGCACTCTTTAGAATGATTTTTTTTTGTGGAAGACGGTCTATTTATAGCAGCTTAAATCATGATATGTCGTTGAATATTATTATGCAAATCCAAATGAATCAGTGCTTGAATCTAACCAGTCACCCCGCATCACCAGAAACTCATTATCCTGCTTTAATGCGCCATGATGCCAGAATCGCTTGCCAGTTTCATCACAAGTATAAATTCTTAAAGACAATGTGATGTGCAAGGGGGAGGGTGGGGGCTACCGAATCGGTGATACTGAAGAGAAAGTAAGAACAGAAATAATTCCATTAATCATAGTTTGTGTCTGCAAAAAAAAAAAAAAAAATCAATAAATAAATCATAATAATTGGCTTCATGAAAATGGACTTGCAGCTCAAGTATGGAAGAGACAGTGTTGGAATGTTCAATGAGAATATGCTCGCACCTGAGAGACACTGCTTAATTTGATCGTCTAGACTACATCTTAAAATGCTTCGAGTTCGACCCTAAAGCCGTTCGGTTGCGTTTATGTCGAGGTGGTGTAAATAAGGACTCGACCATAGTACGGCGTGCTCTCCAATTTTCTTCATATCATTTGCATTGATTTATTGAGCATGTTGCTGCATGTGACACTCAAACGACCTCAATTGGTCCATTTTGCAAAGATGCAAATCTATTGTTGGATCCAACTGTTGAAAAGCACTATTAACACATCCCACACGGCATGAGAATCTGCCAGGGTGATTTTTTTGTTGTGGTTGTTGCTGAGATATTGAGAACTGGAGCTTTGCTGACTTTGAATGCAAGGGAAGGAAAATGAATGCTAAAATATTTTAAAATATCTTTGGTGTAAAAACTGTACCAGATAAATCATGACACGGTGGCTCACTTTGGGCAATTTCTAACAAGCCGAAAGCCCCAAAAGACAAATTTATAATTATTCAAATAATCATCATTACTACTTTATATTAGAAGTTTCATTGTGTTGCAAGATCATTTTTATAATTTTGTCTCACGTAGCTCTATTGATCTGATCTGAAAATTTTAATTGAAAGATTAAGCATTAAAGTTCCAAATAATGCTTCCAAATAATATTTTTTTATTACTCGTATGCAGGTAAGTTGTGTGTTTTTATGTGTGTGTTTGTGTATATATATATATATATATATATATATATATATATATATATATATATATATATATATATATATATATATGGAGGTGAAAGGAGAAATGTGGTCCCTTGAGATGTTTTTATTCCCCTTCGGAGGCCTCAGTCAATTAAATGCTCTTTTGCTCCAGCAGGTGGCACTGTACCAACATGTAGAGGAAAAAAAATGGGCACTTATCAGATTTCCCATTGCATGCCGGTTTCTGTAATTTATCACCAAATGAGCTTATTAAAGCTGCAGATGCCCAAGTTATTGATCGATGGCTGTCTCGAGGAAGAATTTGATGAGGGGCGGAAATTAGAGCCAAATGTAAATCATGCAATTAGCCGCTTAAATTATTTAGCCGGTATCATTTCGAGAGAATTATAGTTTACACCAACTTGATTACAGAATGAAGACTTCACATCACTTAAGTAGGGTCTTGTCTGTTTTTTTTTTTTTGTTTTTTTTTGTAGGGGACATCTGCCTCTTCTTCACAAGCCAATCACTGCCGGAGAGATTCGAGGCGTTATTAGCAGATCAGAATCAGAGTGTTTGGTTGTAGCAATTTACATAATTGACATACTTTGATTCATATATGAGCCTTGCTTTTAAAGTCCCTGCGCCTTCTTATAGTTGACCTAAAAAAAATGGCACCCTGTCTTTGAAGTAATCTTTTCTTTTTAAATCCAATTCAGATGTAAGTGGAGATCAAAACATAATGCCATTTTTTTTTGTGTTAAAGCACAAAAAAGGTGCCAATAATAAAGGGAGGTCTATTTATTGTCACGATAAAATTATGTTTACGACACCATTTAAAAAAAAAAAAGATGCGAGAAATGCCATCATCTCTCAGTGCAAACCTCACACTGAGAAGCAAAAATGCTCCCTAACCGGCGCCGCTCGATACGCACTTCCTCAAATAACGCCTTCTTAATGTTTTTATGATGGAGATTTACACTCTGAATGTTTTAGTGTTTATGTTGCACATTATTCGCCCGCGTGCTTGGTTTCCAAACAGTGGAGACAATCCATCAACTATAGAGAGCAGGCTTTAATGCCATCGATCCACGCACAGTCGATGCTGTTCAGGGTGGGGGCGATGCATGTGGAAAGTTGTAAAGATAAAACGACACGCACTACGTGCAGCAGTGGCCCCAAATCTCCCCGGCCACGGTTTTTGTCTCCCTGGGGATGAATCGGCAAGGTGTGCGCAAACCGCTTGATGTTTTCCCATTTATTGTCCTCTGCGCGTCCCCGGTAATTGTGCACCCAGAGCTCAATTAGAGAGACAAACCCCTCAAGGCGCAGTCAAGCTTAGGCATGGCCAATTAGTTTCCCAAGCGATGTCAGAACTCCTTTGAACTGCCGTGTCGGCCTGTTGCGCAGCCACTGATTCAGGATGACGGTGCTGCAGTGGCAAGCTTTCTGCGCCGTGACCTATTTTGAAAGCGGCTAGTAAGCCACGGAAAAAGGCTTGGCATTACTACTTAAAGATATTCACATGCGGGCGACGTCGCCCACTTGGAGGTTTTGGCAAAAAAGGCAGCGAGCACAGACCTCCTATAACAAAACATAAAGACGTTTAGTTTAGTCCTTGTTAGCAAACCAGTTCGCGCTAGTTTAGGCTGGACAGCGTGAAGCCGAACGCATTGGATTTTTTTTTACTAATCTGGAAGGAAAAATCACTCTAAACACACCTCACACCACAGGATGATTGTTCCGGATAATCTTTCGTAGATCAAGCCTTTGAACGAAAGGGAAGGGCGATGGAGTGATTTGGCCTAATTATTGATATAGTATGTGCGCACCCCATTTAATATATATATATATATATATATATATATATATATATATATATATATATATATATATAGGGAGAGGGAGAGGGAGAGGGAGAGGGAGAGGGAGAGAGAGAGGGAGAGAGAGGGAGAGAGAGGGAGAGAGAGGGAGAGAGAGGGAGAGAGAGAGAGAGAGAGAGAGGGAGAGGGAGGGAGAGGGAGGGAGAGAGAGGGAGAGAGAGGGAGAGAGAGGGAGAGAGAGAGAGTGAGTGACAGAGAGAGAGTGTCAGAGAGAGAGAGAGAGAGAGTGTCAGAGAGAGAGAGAGAGAGAGTGTCAGAGAGAGTGTCAGAGAGAGAGAGAGAGAGAGAGAGAGAGAGAGAGATCTCTATATATATAAATAAATATATATATATAATATATCTATAGATAGATAGATAGTGTAGCTAATTAGCTTGCTCGCTAGCTAAGTAGCAAGCTACTGATTTTGCATTGCATTACATGTTTGTGTTCGATTTCAAACATCTGTCTTTTCAAGGGGAAAAAAAAAATCACTTATGATCCGTTTAGAGTGAGAGGAACGACTCCGTAGTGACTCAAAACAGCGATTTTCTTCCCCATCACATGCCTGACCTCGCCAATCAGTTGAGCAGAATTTGGCAGTGTCGTTTATGTGTAATCAAATATAACGCCTCTCATCTTTGCACTCGAGGTTGGTCAGAAGTAACAGAATATGTTTGTTTCTGTTTTCCTTCTACACCTTTGAACATAAGTTGGGTACATAAGTTGGGTACAAATGATCGGTTGCGTGAGTGATGCGAATGAATGCACGCCACCTGAGTGGCATTGTTAACTTTGAGGATCGCCTGATGAGAGGGGACACCGGGCTCGTTGGGCGCAATTGTCACTTGACGCTCTCCAACTCCTAGGCAAAGGACCCGAGGTACTCCTGCTGGGCGACAAGCTGAATGACAATGAGTGGCACGCGGTGAAGGTTGTGCGCCGGGGGAAGCATTTGCAGCTCTCCGTGGACAATGTCACCGCAGAAGGTAATTTCAGGTCATGGAAAGAAAGGCGCACGTGAGACTTAATATGCACGATGGTCTTCGTCAGGCTTCATGAGCGGCGCTCACACGCGCTTGGAGTTGAACAACATCGAGACGGGGATCATGACCGAGCGCCAGTTCACCTCGGTGATCCCGTCCAACTTCATCGGCCACCTGCAGGCCCTCTCCTTCAACGGGATGCTCTACTTGGACCAGTGCAAGAACGGCGACATCTCCTACTGCGAGCTGAACGCGCGCTTCGGCATGAGGCACATCGTGGCCAATCCTGTCACCTTCCTGACCCAGGCCAGCTACTTGGCTTTCTCCACCTTGCAAGCCTACGCCTCGATGCACCTGTTCTTCCAGTTTAAGACCACCAGTCCTGACGGGCTCATACTGTACAACTCGGGAGATGGGAGTGACTTCATTGTAGTGGAGCTGGTCAAAGGGTGAGCTTACGTTGCATACTTTAAGCAAAGTTCTGTGGCTGGAACGAAACCTGAACCCTTGAACGGGAACGTTTGCCGATCATAAAACTTTGAAACTTTCATCACCACAACAATGGGAACAAACCCCCTTTGATGAGGAGATGCTGTCCGATGCTAAAATGATCGACAAATGACGAATGCCGATGTCATCCTGCAGGTTCATCCACTACGTCTTTGACTTGGGAAATGGCCCGTCGCTGATGAAAGGAAACTCGGACAAGCCGCTCAATGACAACCAGTGGCACAACGTGGTCATCTCCCGTGACAACAATAACGTACACACGCTTAAGATCGACGTCCGCACCGTCACCCAGCATGCCAACGGCGCACGCAACCTCGACTTGAAGGGTGAATTCTACGAATATTGACTAAAATATATGACTAGGACTGTCTTTGTGTTGCTGGACATTTAACCCGAGCACTCTTGATAACTCGCTGTCTGCTATGTTCCAGGGGAGCTTTACATCGGAGGCGTCGGGAAGAGCATGTACAGCAGCCTGCCTCGACTAATAGCATCCCGCGAAGGTTATAAGGGCTGCCTGGCATCGGTGGACTTGAACGGAAGACTCCCCGATCTGCTGGCAGACGCCCTTCAGAAGGCGGGCGAGGTGGATCACGGCTGCGGAGGTGAGGCGTGACAAAGAAAAAAATAAATAAATGTCAATCCCAATAGTGCTACACGTCCCATTTTCCCATTTTAGTTGGGTCAGCTCCCACTGCCTTTGGTAAAATGTGTATGTACTGTATATTAGAGGTTCTCAACCACTGGTCCGCGGCCCGATACTGATCCCCCCAAAAAAACTTACAGTACTTCTGGTTTATTTATTATTTGAGGCTAAAAGGTGGCTGGCTTCTCTTCATTACACCCATCTATGATGGGCTCGTGGTGCAACGGATCAGCTTTGACCGTACAACCGAGCACCTAGCTGTTAGCATTAGCAACAAGTTCCAGCTCGCCCTCCAACAGGAGTTGCGGTCTGCAAAAGTTCTGGACTTGTGCGTAAAAATGATTGGTGACCGTTGCTGCATATTTAAAAGAAGTCTTTGGATGATCCAAATGTTGCTGTCTAGACAAAATGAACTTATAAATCGAAAGTGTGCCTTTTGTGTCATCACGATGTAGGTCCCAGCACCACGTGCACCGAGGACTCGTGCCACCACCAGGGAGTGTGTCTGCAGCTCTGGGAGGGCTTCTCCTGCGACTGCACCATGACGACCTACGGGGGGCCGTTCTGCAGTGACCGTAAGTAGGCTTTTTTTGCTTCTCTGGTGGGAGCAAATGTGCCACTTCTGGATGTCTGATTTCTCGCCACAGGTTGGCGATGCAAGACACTAATCTGAGAGATTTCTTTATAAGCGCATTTAAATGATTTCACAATGAGTCACCACAGATGTCTGCATAGATTACCTAAGATGTTCCCCCTCACAGAGCCCACAGCGGGTGTCATGACCGCCTAGCGCTAAAATGGTCGTGTAGTCTTTGTGACGACCGCTCGTTTGGGAAATGTGTTTTTGTTGAGTTGTGAATTAATTATGTCAGGGGATAAAAGAGCATATTGTGCGTCCGTGTCGCTAGTTTTGTTTAATTAATTGGATTTTTCAGATTTGGCCCATCCCTCGTGTTTTCATTTATTTTTAATTCAGATCATTTTGATCCCAATTTATGAGTAAATTAATTGAAGCTAATTATTGTCGAACATCTTGTTTTGGTAAGTGATGTATTGAACATTTGCAGATTAATAGACATTTCCCTCAATAATAAATCTCCAGTATTTAAAAAAATGCAGATGCGGATCGTGCAGCCTGTCGCGTTTGAAAATGTCATTTTATTGAACCCAACATGCAAGGCCGTCCGTACAAAGCATGTTTTTGACATCAAGGTGGCAATCCAAAGTATTCATACAAGATCTTCCTTTAAAGGGAACGTCCAAATAACTTTTTTGTGTAGGAATAACTTTACAGTTTAATTTCGTTGACGCTTCATTAAAAGAGACGAGAAAAGTGATGTAATCATTGAGGGGGCACTTGGTTATTTACATACTTTATGTGTTTGTATTTACACAAAAAATTGTGACAATTATAGAGTCTGCAAACATGTTGACTTGGAATTTGCTAGACGTGTGCAAACAATTTCTGATTTCTTTTTTTTTTGGGTGTGTGTGTGTGTAAATAATTAGTCACCACAGCAAAACTGGAGAACAAAAAAAAGCAGCCGCACAAAAGACAAGAGCTGGTCATTTAAAACAGTTCGAGGTCACACATGTCTTCATTTTTTTAAAGATGACGTGACAGAAGTATATCAACTGCTCCTCACCAACTAAATTCGTCCCAAATAAGATTGAAGTCCTTTTCACTCAATTTGTCCTTATAAACATTTTTTTTTTTTTTTTTTTGCTCACTTGACTCCATTGATTTGAACTGAAAACCACTATCCTGATCTCTCTCTCTTTTTTTTTTTTTTTTTTTTTTTTTAATGAATCCACATGTTAATCAACCACTTGCCTATGTTGCCTCACAACTGTGCATCGGGCAAGGCTCTGCATTTGTCTTTTCCTGCCTAATGCTGGACGAAGGAGCAATGTTGCCAACTCATCCATTTCAACCAACATTGGATAAATAAAATGGAAGTACTCTAATGCAACTTTTCAATTGGAACGTCCCCCGATGCAAAAGGAGGCCACATAGACGGGTGGCTTTTCTGTCGGAACAACTTTTCTTTTTTTCTCTTCATTACGTTTTGCAGACCTCGGTGCTGCTCGGCATGTTACACTCAAGGCGACGTTATATTCTGATTAGTCTGCAAATTTTGGCTTTAAAACATGCATTATATTTGGGGTCTTCTGTATTTTAACAATTTTGTATCCTTGGAAACTTGAAAATCTATCATAAGGACTCTTGCATCGTGATACGACTCGGTAATATGTCAGAGCTCATCGGGAAAAAAAAAAAGCACACCTTTGATGTCTTTTTACCTCACGTAGCTTTGAATTCATTTTCAATTAGTCGCTCTCCATATTTGTGAACTCAGCACCGCTCGTGACCTGCTCCGAGCAGGAGGGCGGCGGACCGAGCGCGTCACGCTGATTCTTGGCATCAGAATTCCATTGTGCAGCTGCTTTCTATAGCTCAGCGCTCTTCGCTCTGTGGGACGGCCTGGTTCTGATGCAACTTTTCGCGTGCATGACTGGAAACTACAAAATCTTGCACACTGTACGACATCTTTGACTTCACACTTTGCATTGATTTTGAAATATACGCAATACAGCAGTAGACGCTAAGGAATTAAGAGAAAGAAAAATGCATGTTTAATTTCCCCCCCACAATGATTCCCACTGAGAGTGATTATATGTTAAGAGGCACTGGTTCCTACCCAATCGGATGTTCAAAGGACATACCATTTAAAGTCTTCCCAACATCTGATTATCTGTAACTGCCGCAACTCTGGCACGCGCACGCACACCATCAAGCTGGAATTTTAAATGGCTGCCTAAGGCGAAACCATCAGAGCGCTCGCCCCAGCAGGTCCTATAAACATGAATGTATTTACATGAATATTGGACTGGCCGGCTTGAAGGATATCGACCACATACCGTCTCGTCAATTTCAATGACGTGCAACATGGCTTGTTCAAATTCTCTTTTAAATATTATGTTTTAGAACGGCTGGCAGACGTAGTTCTGATTTGAGCTGATCTACAACTCCCCCCCCCCCAAAAAAAAAATAAAATAAATAAATAAATTGATGTTCAATTTAATTTCCTGCTCACGTTTTTCCAGAAAAAAATGGGTTTATTAGGCTCCATGCTGGTTGCGATGTTATCTTGACGTGAAATAGCCGATAGGTAGCAGCTTGGACAAAATAAGTCGGGATTCTTTATTGCCATCTCTTGCTTCACATCCAAATTTCATTTAAAAAAAAAAAAAAGATCAAACGTGGACAAAGGATGCGCCGCTCTTGTCTTGAAAGTACGACTTGAGTCAGTTCTAGTTTCTATGCAGGAAAGGCTCTCCATCTTGCCGGTGATCATTGACATGGCTAGCTAATCAAAGGTCAGTCATACATCAGCGCAATTCCCAAAGAGTAGCATATTGTTTTTTTTTCATCGAACCAGCGTGTAATCGGCAGCATATCGCAACGGGACAAATTTGCAGAAAACATGTAACCATGAATACCTGCCAGTCGGAGAAGAGCAATAATTGTAATAATAATAATAATAATAATAGCTGTGCCGAGAACATGAAAACAGCGGGAGGTAGAATGATTATTCATGGAAGACGATTTACCGGGTATGACAACAGTGTCTCTGCTAACCTGTCAGGTGGTGATTATGTCGCACAAAGCCATGTGTTCCACATTCTGATACTGTCAATTGATTGATTTATTTTTCTCCCCCATCAAACCAAAAGCCAGCATAATTATCGGTGAAGCCTATTCAAATATGCTTTGAATATAAAATGTTGCTGTCACACCAGAATGCACACCAGCCGTAATTTTCAGCCATCTCAAAACATGTTATAAGATAAAACCATTTTTTTTTTAAATATGAGAGTTTTAGGCAGGAGAGGGAGTCGACTTGGGGACTGCTCGCCAACCAATCACTGGAGTTTGACGTTGTAGCCATCCGTTTGCTGTATTGGTCTTTTTCAAAAGTATTGGAACCGTTTGCTGGAATTTTTTTTTTTTTTTGGAGTATACGCCAGACTGTGACTTTCTTCATTTAAAATGCTTTTCCAGGCCTTTACTTCAGTTCTTCTTTGTTTATGGGTGTTTCTACCTTCCGTCTCCTCTTCGGGAGGTAAATTGCAGACTCGATTGGGTTCAGGTCTGGTGATTGACTTTTCCTGAACGGCTTATTCCGCCTGTTGAAGTCCTCGATGTGTTTTTTTGTGTCATTATCTTGTTGGATGACGACGCTTCTCCCGATTAGTTGGGATGCGTTTTTCCAGACAAAATGTTTTTGCCGACTTGCAAATTTATTCCGTTTTGGGAAACGATCTCTGATTTCACCTTAATTACCATGATACATATGCTGTGTACTGAAGGCCTTCTTTCAGTCTTCAGTTCAATATTTTTCACTTGTTGGGATGTGCAGGTGCGCGTATAATGGAGTGTCCGTTGGCTGTGAATGAGTCAATATTTGGTGTCCTCTCACCACATGCATGCACCATGTGACTCCATCTTGTTCAGTCCAGATATAAATTGCACTTGAGATGGCTTTAATGTAACTCACAAGCATCCAGCACCTGAACAATGGAGCCTACCTTTGCTGCTCATTTATAAGACTACATTTCCTTGTGATTGTTTTATTCCCATGGAGGCAAAGACAGACGGTAAATTGTACTCTTTGCCTGGAGGCATGAAGCCAAGCTACATGAGTGCGGCGTGACTGCCGCTGTCTTCCTTTCCTATTTCACATGCCAGTTAGTGTGCTCTTTTATCTCGCTTTCGTTTCATTTATGTCAAAACTACAATGGCGTAGTTTATCCATGGGAATGTTCCCTGTCGGAGCGCTCAAACAAATCCCATTTTCATGCTTTAACTTCTATTTGAGAGGGAGCCTTACAGGTCCTACAGGCCACAAGGATAATCCGGGATCGAGTTTCAGCCTTAATCTCGTGCTTTGAGACCGAAGCTCCAAAAATATGTTTCGTGATGATCTTCGAGATGTATTAAAAAGGTAGAACATATCCCACATCCGAGTCAAGGAGTTGCTGTCCCATCGGGATCCAAACAGAATCGAAAATTGTGTGCGCTGTGATCAGACCAAGCGAATTTTCATCCAATTTCAATGCGCCGGTCTCCTTTTCTTTTGGCTTGATTGAATCTGGAGGTGCCCTTACCTTCCTATCGGAATTGATTACCGTTACCATGGCAACAAGGGCCAACCGGAATAATCAAAATTGGAAAAGAAAATAAAGTGCATATCGGCCCTAAACCATTATTGGGAGCTATGTGCGTTGAAAGGTTGAGCACCACGCGCACACGTTTACTTGTCCTTTCGACACACGCTGAACACTCCACATATGCGCTTTGCTTCTAAGAAGACATTAAAAGTAATCGAGAGTGATTATTATTAAAGGCAGCATATTGTGTGTGACAGTGCAAGTCTGGCTCTCTCGGCGGTATTATTTCACGGTCCTAGCAACTGCCAGCATCAGGTTTAGTGCAGCATGCAAATTGCTGTATTAATTGAGCCTTTTATAACCTGGATGGACGTCGGCAGACGTAATTGTCCATCGCTTACATGTCCCGGAAAGGGGGATTATTTTTTTAGTCTTTTTTTTTTTTTTTTTAAATCACTGATTCTTTGCTAAATAGTGTGCGTCAAATCCAATTCTTGACAGAGCTTAGACTCCTGCACGCTTAATATCACACGATGATATGCTTAAGCATCCAACACTTACAGATCCCATGAGAAATACTCACTCTAGTGGTCCAGGCTCCTTGCTCTGTATTATTTTCTGCATGAGCAATGGAATATCTCCAATAGTAGTTGAGAGCAAACGTGCACTCTCCAACTATTCCTTTTTTCCGTTTATTTATTGTGAGAGGTCATCTTTAACGAGACTTCAGTCATCATCTGTTTACTTTTCACTCAAGTAAGAACCAACCACCCAGTAGAGGCTTTGCTCGCGGCGCGTTACGGTAATCGACTCCAAAGTTAATTAAAAGCTCTGCATTTATTTGGCACTTGTCCAGGATACAACGTGCCTCTCATTCATCCTCGCTGGCAGTCCGCGCACCAGTTGCTGGAGGGCGCGTAAACATACGGAAGGCAGCAATGGAGTTTTAATCTTCATACTACGCTGCTTTACATTGGCAATAAAACCGAGAGAATACCTGAATTTAAATTTGCCACAGTATGCGTTTGTAAAATAGGAGAGCATTCAGACATTCTGATGTTTTTAATATAGATTTTTTTATGCTTTGGAATGCAGGCCGTTGTGTCACCAAGTCGCATTTATGGATAAAGATATTTAATGTGTTATTGTCATAAATCAAAGCGTGAGCCCAGACAATTTGAAGCTGCTCACAGGTTGAATAATGCACCTGTCCGTCTGTCCGTCCAAACTATTTTTCTTTAGCTATCCAATTAGCTAGCTAGCTTTTTGTGAGGGGGCCCCTCAGAGTGTGGTCGCGGACCGCATGCAGCCCGCGAGCCGCCAGTTGAACACCGCCGCTTTAAACCGTTGTTTTCATGTGTCAAATGAAGAACTCATGCATTTTAAAACATATCCCAACCCAAAACGATGAGGTGGTCAAGGTTAAACATTGAATTAATATTTTCCGACTTCCTGTCAGCAACGTTGTAACAAGCCCCTTGTTCGCCAATTGTCTGCACAAGATTGCATGCGAAAGAAAAAGAAAGATACAATCCTCTGTTAATGAGGTAAACAAGAAGTCAAAGTGGTCAAAAATTAAATCAGAAGCTCAATAATTCCTCGCGCTACAATCCTGAAGCAATTTTCTTCCGACATTAAGTTTTAAGAGCACTTTGAGCACACTCTGGTACATAATTTCTTCAGGACTCCAATGTCCTCAATAATCAAAACCTGGAGTCTTTTTTTTTTTTTTTTTTTTGGGGGGGGGGCTACCCAAACCGGTATGTATCAAGTCGTTAAAACGAACGATTAAATCAATCGCTCAATTCTCCCTGTAACACGGCCGGGCACAATTTTGTCGGATGTAACAGCTCTGTGTCAAAGTAAGAGCCCGACTGATTTTGAATAATTTGAAGCAAGATACCGCACTGCTCACAAATCTCCGTTTATCGAAAAGCTTATTTACAAGGAACAATAAAGCATCTGATTTTAGTCATATTTGATATTTTTCATCCAAATTTTACACCAACGTCCTTTGTTATTTGTTGATCTTGATTCGACCATCTTGGATTATAATATAAATAAAATCATCATGACTTGCTTGGCTTCATCGCTTTTTTTTTTTTTTATTCATTTATTTATTTATTTATTTATTTCTGCTCAAGCAAATTCTCATTTTTGGCGAAGAGCCCCAATATCCTTCCGCAGCTCCTTTTCCAAGGCACCAAACTTGAGCTGTACAAGACTTTCGATCCCATTTACTCGTCCTCCAGTGAAACGCCGAACAATAATGCGTAATCCTCCACAGGTCATCATCTCGCAGCACTTTTTCAGCTTCTCAGCCTTTTAGGCCTGAGAGTAAAAGTTCTGACATTTACATAGATGTGAAAAGAGAAGAAGCACCTGAGGCAATGTGTGTCTCTTTGGCTTACTTTTTTATATCTTGTCCTTGCTTCTCACATTAAAACGCCTGATGTGATGATGTGTTGCACTTTTTCCAGGCTGTAAAGAATAGGCTGCATGCGTGTCCTAGAAAAAAAAAAAAAAAAAAGTGTTGTGTGTAGTTCCAGTGTGCCTATCCAAATTTGGGTAGAGAGGATTGGATTTGGGTTCACGTGGCCGTGTTATATGTTTGATAAGTAGCAGTGGGAGGCTGCTATAATAGAGAAAGGGATTAATGAAAAAGGGCTAAGTCCCAGCAATTTACTCAAACCTAATTATCCAATTCACGGGCATGTGTGCTTGATAGAAATAACAGCACTTTTTTTTTTTTTTTTTGTAAGAAAATGAAACCCTAAAAACGAAAGATGACAAGGTTATGTCATCAGAAGCTCACGTAACAGAATTAAACATCACATTCCCGTGAGAGCCACTTGTGCATTGCTGTTAATTCCTTAAAATGAACTCCATGGAAACCATTCTTGTGTGTAAAAAAAACACAAACCGACTTGTGAGGGGTTAGAGTTGAATTCTTTATTGAAAACTGAGATTTTTCTCGCAGCTTTTGGGCATAGTGTGTCTCGGATCACGGGAGACTTGATCGCTCATGAGAATGCCAACTGACACAGGCAGTGTTATGTTCGGCTATGGGAATGGTTACTTGCTGATTAGTCACGCGGTTACGTGACTCAGCCTGCATACGTAGATGCGTACAGTGGGAGTTTGGTCTTGGTTTAAGAAAAAGAAAGACGATGAGCATTCACCGACATCAATCTGCTGTTATTTTCTGTGGCATCCTTGCATCATTTTTATACACGCTTCACAATCATTGTCTGTCACGCCCCCCCAGCAAAAAGAAAACAATTTGCGTCCCCCCCCCCCCCCTCACCAGCACCCACTCTCCATTGCAACTATGAATTATGGCATTTTCGTTGCAAAACAAACCTGCACCGTAGAGTAAATACTCGCTGCACACAATGGGCAAGGAGAGCGCCACTGCCAACTACTGGAGCGGAGGTGCAATTACACTTTATTGTAGTACGGCGGGGGGAAAAAAATGTTCCGCAAACCGCAGTATATTTACACCTTTTTAATAAAATGTTTTTTTTTATGTGAGCATTTAGCATTTACAGTTACAAGAAGTATGTGAAACATTTGGAATTGCCGGCATTTCTGCACTAAATATTTTCATCTAATTTACAACAAGAGACAAAGACAGTCATCATAAACTTATAACACACGATCGAATTTACATGTTTCTATTAAACACATCATATCAGAGTCAATAGTTATCCAGCTCTGAGTCCAATCGATGATGAGATTGGAGGTGCTGGGTGCCCGTTTTGTACCATGCCTCACAAAACCCCCCCTCTCCAAATGCCTCCAATGACAGTGACGGTCACAAAAGTATCTCCAACGAGCCTTAATGTTCATCTGTCTATGGTTAGACAGATTGTCTGTAATTGGAGGAGATTCCAGCACTGTTTACCCTCCCGACTCATGGCTGTCCTCTAAAGTTGACTGCAAGAGCACACGGCGCAGAATCGTCAATGAGGTGAAGACAAATCAAAGAGTGTTGGTTTAAAACACACGAGAAATCCCCGGCACTCTACCATCGCTCCCGGCGGTCGTCAGGCGACATGCGTTCAAACTAAATGATTGACGGGGTGGGGGGGGGGGGGGGTCGCTGACGAGTATTCCATGTGGGGTTCGACCGGCTCTGAAATGGACCGGCCGTTTGGGAATCTCTGGAAATTTCCCAATGGCCACCACGTTCTGATCCGTACGGATCATGCGTCGCGTATCGGCCCACGTCACTACGTAGTTGCTGTCACCATCAACACAACGACAACGACATTATATTCAATCGAGTTTGTAATTCTCTCTGACGTATGCCTTGAATTGCAATTTGAGATCTTTTTTTTTTTTCCATATTCAAAATGTGGACAGACCCCTCTCGAAGTATACGCCCCCTCTGACCCGGCAGTGCCACTGCCACCTTCTCGTGTTGTCTTATACGATGTGAAGAGTTTAAAAATAAATTCCCCATCCCGCAGAAATGAGTGAGAACAATCTCTGCCTTGATAGCGACTCCTATTGAGAGTACTAATTAAACACTTGTGCTTGCGTTTGAAGCGTCATCGTCACCCATCAGAGGAAACGTTCCAGTTGCTAAGTTGCTGCGATGTGAGCAAGTTGGCTTCTCCTCTCGTCAGCCGTGGTTCTTCAGGTTGAAAAATATTCGCCTTGCGATAGAGCTCAGACAATCTGATTATCTGGCAACACATTGGCACCCGAACGGCCGGTTGGGTCGCAAAGCCTTTCAGAGAAGGGAGGTGATAGTATTGTACTTTTTTTGCAGAAAAGTTCAAGAATGTCACAATAAAATTGGAATCATAATATTGACAGAGTTGAACATTTTTCCTTGATTTGAATTCATATATCATATATATTATGATGTCATTCTTTTATTAATGTGTTGAGTAAATAATTGATTGAGAAGCCATTGGTGTGGCCTGCTCCATTTATGCTTCAAATCGGAGGCAACGCCAGGCCAGTGAAAGCTAATAATAAGGAATGATGACGTTAGTATTTTTTTTATTTTCTTCTCAAAGCAGCAGCAAGTTCTTTCTAGTCTCGGATTCAAGTGTCATCTATTATTTTGTTGTCCTACCATTTGTTTTGTTTTTTTTTGCAACTCTCTTTGTTTTGCATTTTAGAACTTAAACATGTCCCTTCTCATCTTGGCTCGGTTTGCCTCCTGTGTATTTCCCACCAAAGGGAAACTGCTATCAGGCCTTTAACTGCTGTACAAGATAACAAATAAATCCTGTTTAGACATTTTAGGTCGCTGTCTTGCACCTCGCTGCTACAGGCTTGTTCCCATTGCCTATTTATTTGCCATTCATGCACGTGGCCTATATATATATATATATATATATATATATATATATATATATATATATATATTTATTATTATTATTATTATTATTATTATTAGCTTCAGGCATGAAAATGAAAAATAAATGACTTCGGTACAACTTATCTCAGCTCACGTCAAATTGTATTTCTTTGATATTATGTGTCAAGAAATTCATCGTAATATGGGGAAAAATATCATAAATCCTGCATTGAAATATAATAATAATAATGTATGTTCTTTTAAAGACTTCTAAATATAGCTTATGTTAAAGTGCTGATAAAATATTGACGATATTTCGAATGAAAAGGAGTTGACCGCATTTCATTCATACAAAGAAATTTTAGTTTGGCTTTTGTACACTTGTGGCAAAGTAATACAAAATGCTCACATTAATAATGCAATATTTCTGCTCAGTGTGCTGTGTGCAAATTCTAGTGCGACGTTGTTCACGAAAACATGGGCATGGAATCACATGTGACGCCGGTGGGCAGACAATGTAGAAAAGTGTCGACGTTTTCCAGCCTGGCGAATTAAAGGTCTGCTATTTTGCGAAAATGCAAGCAACGGCAATTTTATAGCAAGATTTGGCCAATTTCATCTACCGGCTGTGAGGTGCCTGTGGTGCTTGGTGATTGAAAAACTTTTTTTTTTTTTTTTTTTTTTATGAATTTAAAGATGAGATTGTGGGAATTAATAATGCAGGTTTTGATCAATGGACACATTTACAGTAGCTTTGGGTCTAAGTTTGTGGGCTTGTTTTCTCAATGAGGATTTCTGGACTCTTCAATGCTGAATGCTCATATTTTTCAGACTTTTTTTTTCATTCATCCCAACACTAGCTCGTTGACCACTTGTCTTTCTTCAAAATATAATCATACATTTGTCATAATTTCAGGTTACTTGCACGTGACAAAGAACGAATTACCTGTACAAATTTGGAATGCAGCACAGGAGTGGTCAGTCGTTTCTCAGCATTTCTCCAAATAATATTTTCCACAATTCGGTTGCCTGAGTGTGAACACTTTCCTTAGCTTAGCATCAATAAATATTTCAACGCACAACAACGATATTAATAGCTTAGCTGTGCATAGCGCCTTTCAAGGGACCCAAGGACACTTCGGCTCAATACTTAACCATATCGTGTGAATAGTTGTCTCTCAGCATTAGCACAATAATCGTTCCGTGTGAAGGCGTACAAACAATATTTTAAAAATGGATATCACAAAAACGTGCGCCTGGGTTTGAAAGCACGTCTCACACATTCACCACGCATCAAATCGGACTAACACACAATGGCCTCCGCATGAAAGCGTCTCTCGGCATTCACACCGTCTCGTCAACGTTAACGGTATTCAAGCGGGGTCAAGCCTCGCCGAGAGGCTCGACGAGAGCGGCGGGTGTTCAGAAATGCAAAATAAAGCAAAAGAAAATATGGCTACTAATTGCCTTGGTTCATTCTCCCATAAGATCCTCCAAATAATCCCTCCCCCTCCCGTTAAAAAAAAAAAAAAAAAGCGTGCTGCAGTTGATACAAGAAGAGCTAAGCAGGTGAACGCCCTCCGCCCCTGCGCTGACTTCTCCCTCTGTGCCTCGCTCTCGGTGGGAACATGGCGCGTTTTATTTAACACCCACAACACGCAGCAGCTGAACCTCGGATAAATGGCGGCCGTGTGCCAAGCGCTCGCACCCCACCCCCAGTGGGGTCCAGGGCTTCCCGGTGGCTCCTGCAGGGGCTGTGCGGAAGGGGAGAAAGGTTACATTCAGTTTACATCATAAAGAGCAGACAGAGTGCGCACAAAGAGGCCCTCACATTGCGAGCCTCGCATCTGCCCGTCCGTCTGTCCGTCTTCCTTCGTCCCCAAACTCGCAAGCCACACGCTTATGCATCATTTAGGCGCCGTTTTCTCTGCCACCGTCAAAGCTCTCTCACTGTTTTTGCTGATCAAATTAGAACTACATGCCATGAACAATTAAAGCATTTAGGCATTCGGTGCATTCGTGTCACAGCGGTGGCCTATGGCACACTGCGGCAAACCTCGTTTAGCCTCAACCTCTTCATTAATGACAATAAATGTTATTTAGCACGTATAGAAATTCAACTGTGGATATAGTCCATGTATAGAAAATAAATGTTGGCATTTTTTGGTCAAGAAAAGCAGACACCACAATGAGATTGCAAGCCTCTACCAAGGCAACCTAGTTTCTCTCTTATTGCCATGGCAACCCTAACTGAGCCGCGTTAACCTTCCAAACACTGGATTACAATGCATTACTGCAAGTCAAACACACTCCTGTACAAGGACTCAAGTATTAGCATAACATATATTCTTGCTAGCTTGCGTAGCCTAGAATTCTTCTTTTAGATCTTACTTTGCTCTTCTAAAGCACAGTTACCGTTGCGTCAATCCAGAAAAATGTCGTTTCGAACAAACGGAGGTTACGTGACTGCTTTTGTGGACCTGCGTGGATGAAAAGACAACCTCCTTGGTGAAGCTCTAAAAGATTTATCCACTATATTAAGGTTTTATATTTTAGCTGTGCAGATGAAGGGTGTCGCATTCTTTGGGCCGGGGTCACGTTAACTGTTATTTACAAGGATGTCCGAAAAGGCCTTCCTGCGACAAAGAAACTACGCTCGCTCTTCGTCACTATCGATGTGAGTCACTTCTGTACGTTGGGTCACAACTGTCATGTTTTACATGCTGCTACTTCAGCTTACATTCAATTCAATTAGCTATGTATCTTATTATAACACAAAATTCATACCCGTATAAAATGAGCAAAGCAAAAAAAAATCTGATTATATTATATTGTACTATATTATAGTATATTATATTATTTTATTATATTATTTTATTATATTATATTATATTATATTATATTATATTATATTATATTATATTATATTATATTATATTATATTATATTATATTATATTATATTATATTATATTATATTATATTATATTATATTATATTATATTATATTATTATATTATATTATATTATAGTATATTATTATATTATAGTATATTATTATATTATAGTATATTATATATGTGTATGTGCTTGTGAATGCTGAAACATGCTGTCACTGAGCTGAAATGTCAAATGAAAACAGCCCAGACTCAAGTGACTCAAGCGAACCAGATCACTGTTGCGCGTGACCCATCGTCACCCGGGTCCATTAAACGAACTGAGTTTACCACCGCCATTGCTTTTGTACTATAATAAATCCGATGAACTTCACATTGATGTGTTTAAATAGAATTGGAGTGACGAAAGATGGTACAGTCACCACAAAATAATAGAGGATGTGTACTCTGTGATTTGTCACTCAGGCAGGGAAGGTTTTTTTTTTTTTTTTTTTTATTATAATATCTGACGTGTAACACCGTACAGGACAAAAAAAAAAAAAAGCCTTGCGCAATCATTTGTGACGCTTTCCTGTCTTTCCTCTCGCACACAACTCTCTGCTTCAAATCTCCTTTCTATTTGTTGCTGGCTCTCTCCCTGGCCACTGTGAAACAAATACGCAGCACAGCAAAGCTTAGCTCAGAAAAAAAAGAAAAGAAAACCTGCACATTTTTTTTCCCTTCGCTCTCATTTCTTTTTGATCCAGTGCTCACTCACGTCCAGCTATGTTCATTGAATAATAAAGATTGCTTAAGCTTCCCCCGTGAATTGGAGTATGACTCGCCTATACGTTTTATTTTTCTTCTCAAGCTGCAAAATTGCTGATGATGTTTTGTTTTTTTTCCTGTCAGTTTCAATGTGGTTTCTCCCACTTTGCTGTTCTCAAATACACACGGGCTGTTGTTGATCGAGGACTTAGCACCACGTCCTCCAAAGGCAGCTGGGTTAACAAACAGTAAAGATAGCATCATTTAATCGGGGTACTTCCGTCACATACATTCGACAAACGCTTTAAATTGCGAATTTCGTTTCTATTTTAAGCCGTGCTGATGCGTCTCATCGCCGCTTGTATTCAATTGTTGAGCTTTGGACATCGGGCCAAAAGACGCCCCTTGATGCGTTTCCTCTACACGCAGAAGTCAGCGTCTGTGGATTCTGCAACTGGTCGTGGCCCAGCGCCATCGTTCTTCTTCATAGCATTCTTCTTCGAGCTGAATCCCCGTGGATGCACTTGACCATGTCTTTCATCCGTGTGTAGGTAGTCAACGCGTACACCGACGTAACACCGAGAGGTGTCTTGCTCAAGGCAGCATCAATCATGAGCAGGGTCTGAAAGTAGTTTTCTCACAAGTCACTAAGCTGGAGGCTGTGCCATCCTCCATAGTGGAGGCTGTGTCTTTATTTTATTTTTATTTATTTTTTTTGTGGATGTTGTTGCTTCTTTAGTGATTATGATATATATTTTCCTCTTCTTTGGTGTAATTTGTTTCTCATTGTTTTAAAGGTTGTTTTCTGGGTTTAAAAAATTAGATTTTAACGGAGTTTCCTTTTCATAAAACCCTATCTCGATACTTATGATGACATGTTTTTCCGCATAAATTTACATGACTTCACGCGTCTCGTCACGACGCGAAAGTAGCGTGTCAAAACAAAATGGCGGAAGCAGTGAAGTCAGCGGCAACAAAAATTAAGGCAGATGTATTTATGGTTTTGATCAGTTCACGCTAAATAAAACGTGCATGATTAATGTACTATTCTCTGTTCTCTATTTTATTTATTCATTCATTCTTTCTTATATATTATATATATATTTTTTCACATTTTTATTACTGTGAACAGTTTAGTTATAATTGCTTTTATTGATGTACAGTGTCCTTGAGGGTCTTGAAAGACGCTTGTAAATTTAATGCATTATTAATTATTATTATTAATTATTGTTATTATATTATATTTATGTAACTGCATTGGCTTCAATTCTTCATGTAAATATTCCTAGTGCAAAATCTTTGATTGAATCGAAAATCAATCAAAGTGAATCGAAAATGGAATCGAATCAGACCCTTGTGTGTCGAATCGAATCGATTTGGGAAATTCGATTCCCAGCCCTATTGTCATCTGTGATCAAGTGTCCTTAATAGTGAAGTAAAAATCTGAATCGGATGTACAATAAGCATTATCAAAGTCTTTGTTACAAAATCTTGCACTTGCCGTGTTGGTGCGTGGCGAAAATTGTCCGACGGTTCCTTTTGTCATCTGGAAAGAAGTGGTTTCTCAGCAGTGGAGCAATGGTGCCGTTTCTTCTTTTCTTCGAGACACGCAGAGGCCAGTCAGCTCAACTTAACAAGCAAATGGAGTCTATTCATGCCAGCGCCATGTGCAGCCAGCAATGCCGAGCGCTGTCACATGCGGTGGCTTTTTAGCAGGAAATGTGGGCCATGCGGGGCGAACGGCGAAATATCATTTTAATTAAGATGGAGAGGAGAGCTTGTGTGCATTCGCAGCTCTCCTCTAAACATTTAACCTCGTAGTTGGAACTGCACAATGCATTCTCCCCGTTTGTTGTTTACGTCTTTCGACTCTTTGTGTTTGTACAGTTATGTACAAGCTGATGCGACCTGATTGTTACATGTGTGAAGCTGATTTTTCTCTTTTGTTTTTTTTCCCCCCTCGCCGTCCCTGTCTCAGGCAGACTTATTTTAGGTGTTGTCGCTTTGAGCCTAATGAAATCAACCAAACATCACAACTGCAGGCGATGCCTTTCGGAGCGTGCTGGCATTATGAGTAATTAATCTGAAAGTGCTATGATTAATCCTGCTACTTTACCGCCTCGGGTGAGACTGAGACTGGATGTCGCTGAAAAATCTCATCTAACAGATCCTCCTGAGAACAAACAGTCTTAAGTCAGCGCTACTTGTCTTCTCACATTGTATCATTTTGCAAGCGTTGTGATTAGCCTTTGGTACACGGGAATAGGACCATTATAGGATCGGTACTCGTTGTTTGTTGTTATGCTAAAGTAAACTTCAATTTCTATTTATTTTTTTTTTTTTTTTGGTAGAGAGCCGCATGTTGACACGAAACACAATTTTTATGTCTGAAGAACATTCAAATTGTTTTGTAAAATTATATACATTCGATATTGCTGCCACTCATAAATTGGCGGCCTGAATGCATGTACATACGTACGCTATATGTGCAACTAATTTGATTATGTAAATTAGCAGTGACCTGCCAAGCTTCCTTAAAAGATGAAAGTACATTCACAACTGCCTCCAGGCTAAATTCTACGCCCGTGATTTTATTGTCTGGAACGTCGATGATGACAGATTTTGAACAAGCCCCACATGCAAAATGCTTTGAACAATCACGTCAGTTGATGAATGGAAACCCCTCTTGCTTGGCAGCTCCCGCCAAGATATCATCGCTGCCTCGAAAGATGCTCAGGAGCTTGAAGAAGCTGACTGCCCAAGTTGTAGGCCATAAATCATCTTGCTAAACTTTTGCAACGCAGCTCTGTTGGAAGTCGAGTCCCCTCGTTTTCGTCTGTGGTAAAGCGTTTCCCGTTAAATCCAGCAAGTGGGCCCATCGTGAGCTGTGAGCCGAGTTCAATTAAGATCGGTTGGAGCTTTCCTTGAATTTGACACTGACTTTTCCTTGGACATCGTTAGAGGATTATTTTCTCCGCTTGTATCATTACATTTTCACACTAAAAAGTCACGGCGACCCTGTATTAACATTTAAAGGAAGGGGGTACAGACACAATGACAGGGGTGTTCAATTAAAAGTTAGAAAAGAAGTCAGCAAAAGCATTCAAATGAATGCTCAAATTGTTTGTCGGCCAAAAATACACCCCAACTGGTTGCCAGCCAAGGCACACAGAGACGGACAACCATGCGAGCGCTCACTCACCAACCTGTCATGCGTGTTTTTGAAAACCCATGCAGGCACGGGGAGACATATATATATATATATATATATATATTTATTTATTATTTTTTTTCATTTATTTATTTATTTTTTTTATTTATTTAAAATGCCGAGATACGTATCAAAACGTCCCTTTATGAGAGATCTCGGTATGAATCGGTTTGATGTTGCTGAGGATTTGTCCGTTCTTTTAACTTAATTAACTACCACTTGAAAATGTACCGCTCTTGAATCGAAATACATATTGAATTAAATATGATTGAAGGGGCCTGGGGGGAAAAGTATATTTATGTGGTAATATTGGCCCTGTGAAAAAAAAAACAAAAAAAAAAACCACTTCCCTCTCAAGTGTGTCCACATTTTCATCTAGTCATACATTGGTTCTTCCTTCTGTGAGAACTGCCTTGGTAATTTAGTTTGAGCAAATCCTGCTATGAAAACCAACACACCGCAAAATAGATTTTGCATTTGTCAGCGTAAAGCCACACTTTTCGAGACAAACGTGTTGAAATTGACCATTAATCCACTTCATTTATGTTAACTATGCCAGCTGATCAATTTGGTGCAGGCTCCTGTCATTCTCGAATGTGAAGCACGAACCTTCCTCTGTTCTTTTTTTGTTCAATCAGCGTCTCTGGCCCTCAGCGCCCCACCTCCTCCCGAGCATGAGTAATAGCCTGCGTCGTCGACTTCTTGTCACCGTGTGAGGTGGTGCCGCATGGCTTGCCTCTTTCCTCCTGTTTCCATGCGTGTCCTTTCAAGCGACGAGGCAATCCCAAGCTGATATCTATATCGACCGTGATTTAGCTGATACAGCTGCAGTCCCTCTTTGGCGTCTCCCTTTGCAAGGCTGCCTCCATCCTCCATCTCCTCCTCCCCATTCTGGCTCTATTGTCGATAATGTGTTCATCTCTCCAGCGTCTGTGTTTTCCAATTCGCCCTATCATCACATTCCCCACCTCCAACAGCCAACGGAAAACAAAAAAAAAAACGGGCTCCCTAAAAACTGTCGAGATTTGTCTGAACTGGGATCAGTCATTGCTAAGAATAAGTCCCACACGGTTGAGCAGCTCGAGAGCGGCTGAGCCGTCTTTCTGAGGGCTGACTTGTGTACAGATAGGAGGCGAACACGACGGAAAAACATTGCAGCTAATTGATTAGGCGAGCACAAGCCGCGAACACAATACTGTGAAATATTTACATGTCACAAATGAGGCGGCAGTGGGAGAGCACTTCAGTCCCACAAGGTGTATCGTCTTGTTTTTTTTTTTTGTTCTTGTTTTTTTTTAACGCTGCACTATAGGAATGAAAGAATTAGGAGAAATAGCCAGATCATGTGTACAGTGTCTATCAATTTACAGTAAGTGGTTTTGGAGTGCTTCTGCGGGAATTTTTTTTTTCTTTTTTACTCATGAGGTCACTGCCGTTGGACCAGAGAGCAGTTTCGATTCATCCCGAAAAGATAGTTAAGGTCGCTGCTCTCGAGTTGTTTCGTGACAAAGTCAAACAAGCGTATTAGATGCAAGTGAGGCAGGGCCCATGTCGGTCCAGCAGATGGCACTGTGGCATTAAGGCCTTGTTAACGTTCCCTTGCCATATTGTCATCGTTCAGCAAAAAAAGCTCGAATTACGACAAAGTTCTGTTCTTACAATGTAAGATTATTTTGTAAAAATATGAATGCATCTTACTGAGTGAGTTGCGAGTCTTCTTCAAGTGTTATCTGGCTGTATTATACTGCCCCCAAGTGACCGAGAAGCAGGTTCAATCGCATTGAAGGTGGCTCATTTTTTTTTTTTTTTTTTTTTTTAACATTCTAGCTATACTTACATCATAACTGTATATTTTCATAAATCGTAATATCATCGTGCTGTTTTTTAAAAACATTTTTGGGTGGAAGGCTGAAACGTATTAAAAGCATTTCCATTCATTTGAATGGAGAAAGATGATTTGCTCTGGCTCTGCTGTGTATAACCTCCAAGTGACGCTTTCCTTCGTCCGACTGTGTCCAACCACCTCTCTCTGCCCTTCAACCTCCCTTTTTGACCTCTCCCCCAAATTTGAGCATAACTGCTGACTGCTGCTGTTTCTTGGGGGGGGTACTTTTAAATTGTGCCCTACAAATCCCAAATGGCCACGTGAATATACGGCACGAGCCCAAATGGGAATCCAAGCAATATTTTTGATGGATGTTGCTGCGCCCGGCAAGATAGCCAAAACTTTATTGCAGTTGTGAAGTTTTCTAATGAATCACGCTATTTGTTGTGTGTGCGACGTTGCGGGTGATATATTAGGTGGCGGCAATGCACACCGTATTCTTCCTCTCCTGGTGTGTTTCCCACCTTGCTGCTCCAGGGAACGCTAGCTCGATCCTGACTAATGAATTGGTTGATTAAGAGGCCTTTCCCAATATCTTCGCCCCCTTGTGGTGCCAAGTTGTAATAATATTGACGTTAACGGAACCACCGCATTGACAAAACACTGTAGCCCCGAAGCTCCAATCAAGTATTTTATTTTTATTTTATTTTTTTTCCTGCAGATGTTTACGGCACGGTTTGTATTATAAGCGGCATCGTATCAAATTGTCGAGCATTTGGGCGTCCGTCAAGCGGGCCTATTGTATCTGTCGATGTTAACAGCGTGTCCATATCAGTGGCCTAGTGTTCGCTTCTGTAACAACGCTGACAGCTCACCTAAATCAGGCTCCTCCTCTGCAGTATGATTCCTGCGTGTTACTGCCAGGACCTGCGAGCTGTGTATTTATTCACACAACCCATTTCCTTGCTTCACTATCCACCCCCCCCCCCACCACCACCACAACTCACAACGCCGCCCCCTCCCGCTCCCTCTCAATGCTGTGTGCTGTGGCCACCCCTTCTCTTCCTGCCTCCCCGCTCGCTACCGCTCATCCTTGGCCCCCACCCCCCCGGGGGCCCCTCCCTCCTCCGCTCATTTGCTCGCAGACTCGCTTTTCAGACACACACGCACTAAAAAAAAAAAAAAACACACACACATGCTGACAACAGTATGCCTCATGAAGATGCTCTTGTGTGGCGTTATTATTAGAACTCCAAACTGTTTTTGTCTTTTTTGGGGTTTTTTTTTTTTTTTTTTTTTTAGCAAGGCTTCAGGCTGTCCTGGAGTTTGCTCATCTTTGATTGCTGATGATTAATAAATGATTTTTTTTTTTTTTTTTTTTTTTCTTTTTAAATCTGGATTTTTTTTTTTTTTTTTTTTTTTATTGCGCTGCAGCATCCAGCGCTCGGAGAAGCTCCTGCTCGATCCATGCAGTTGTCAGGTTAAAAAGGAGGCAGCGCCGCAGACCTGCCATAGATGAGGTAACTGGAGAGGGAAACGGAGCAGCAGCATGAGGGGAATGCAGCAGTAATCTTGCTGCATGAGACTGAGCAGGTGGAGCACCAGAAGAGGAAGGCGAAGCCGCATCCCGGTTGCATCTCGCTTGGAAATTTCGCCGCATGCTCCGAGGGAGTCGCTGAGGGAGAGAGATAGCGGCTCATTTATTTATTTTTCTGGATTTTCCTCCCTTTACTGCGCCGCTGCAGATGTCGCTCGCTCTCTTGCTCCATCTATACCTCATCTAGCGCGCCCTCCCGTCCCCCCCCCCCTCCTGCCCCCCCCCTTCCATCCCAGCCTCCTCCCTCCCTTCCTCCTTCGCTGTTCTCTTCCTCATCACGGGCTGAAAGGGGAAGAAAAGTGCTGGTTCCCGCATCGTCTCTAATCGTCAGCATCTTTTCCCCCTGCCCTTATTTTTATCCACTCGTCCTTTTTGGCTTAGTGAAATGATCCGTTTTCCCACGGACGTGTGTGATGTCTGCGGTGGAGTGGCGCTCGTCTTAGTGGGCAGGCTCAGCTGCCCTCCAGCTCTACCTGTGGGCGATGGAGACTTTCACCGCGATTCTTCCCGCTTCAAGCTCCGTCCTGCTGCCGTGTTTCACGCCTAGATGTTTTTTTTTCTTGGGCGGCATGCCTCTTTAGTTGGATCCATCCGTGTGTGTGTGTGTGTGTGTGTGTGGTTTTTTTTTTAATATTCATTTGGATGTGCGCCTTCCCGACGCCTTGGATATCCCGCTGTCTAAGTGATGCCCCTGGATGCTTTTTAATGCTGCGCAGAAGACGCCGTGCTCTGGGAAAATGTTAGGATAAGTTTTCAGACAGGCAGGCTAGCAGTTGGATTTGCTTTTATGTAATTCTTTTTTTTTTTTTTTTTTTTTTGGTTCCTTGTATCACATTATTCCAGGGAATTTTCTTCTTATTGTCTGCTGCAAAGTGCCCAAGCCAGCAATTGGTGGGATTATAAGCGCTATGTCCTCGATTCTCTGAGACGCCCTGTGGTCTTCTAGTGGAACTCCAAAAGACCAAACCGTGGTCAAGTGGTCGTCCTTCGACCCATGTGGAAGTGATGGGCGGACTCTCTGCAGCCCCCCTTGGGAGGACCTGTGCAGGCTGGAGCCTCAGCATGGGCCTAAGTTACTGTTCCAGACTGGCCCTGTGGCTGGCCTTGATTATCGTGCTGCCCATCCAAACTGGAACGGCACGTGTGTCTTCGAGTCTGAGCACCACGCACCACGTTCACCATTTCCACAACAAGCATGGCACTGTTCCGATTGCCATCAACAGGATGCCGTTTCTCACCAGAGGGGGCCATGGTAAGACAAATTCCGAGGAATCTCGTGAATGCAGCATTTTGGGTGCGAGTGCTGCAGCTTGTGCATGATTAAACAGTCGGGAAGCACATCAACATCACGTCAGTCGTGCTTCCGCTTTTCCCTATGTCGCCTTTCGTCAGCCATGCTGCCGAGCGGAATCGATTGTTTGTTGTTTATTGCCACATCATACACGACGCGTGTTTTTTTTTTTCTTTTGGGAACTCAATTACGCTCTTTGTGGCGCTGAAGGATGTTAAGAAATGACCTTTCCTCTACAATTAACATCAATCCAGCGGCGCTTCTCAAATCGCTCGACTCTAAGCGCTGACACCAGAGCTCCTTTTTAGATTGCACTTTGAAATGTCTTTTCAAACATTCACTTTTATGTCCTGTAAAATAGGACCCCGGTGGATTTGTCGTCTTTTTCAACGCAGCAATTTAGTCAGCCTTTTAAATAAAAAAAATTAAAAAAGGGGGGTGGGCTAAAAATGTGATGCAGCCAAATTGTTCTGGTCGAGTGTTTTTACAGGCTAGGCAAAGCTCGTGATCAAGCAGACCTATTTAAAAAACACTTCAAAGAACTCGCTGATATATTTTCAATTACGCTTATTGTCGGGTTGCTGCTGCTTGCTCTGAAGGAGGAGCGTACATGCTTCACAGCAACGAGTCTGCCTCAGTGCAACATAAACGCCTTGCTTAGAATTCACGGCTCATTATAATGTTGTTTGGAATTTTTGCGGTGTCTTCATGAGGGAAATACGTGATCAGGCTGCTGCAATATCTCAGCGGCATTTGTTCCGATGATCACTTTTTGTGTGGAGGGTGTTTCACACATCAAGGAGATGACTTTATGTGAGCATTTTCACTTCATGTGCGGTCGTGAGTAAACATTGAGGTCATTTTCTAAGTGTCAACTGTGATTTAGTACTAAAAAAAAAAAAAAAAAAATTATTCATGTGCATTCTTCCATAAGTGAAGAGAAAATGACTGTTAATCATCTTAGCCTTTGTTAGAAAACGTTTTATTCTCTGGATGGAACACCAGAGTTAACATTTCCACTGCTTGACAGTTTGATAGAATCATAGTTGCACTAAAAGAGTATGCAATGAGGCAATAACTATGAAATTCAATTTAAGTGTCATTCCTACTTTCTTTCGGTGTGTCTGGAAAAAAAAAAAAAAAAAACTCAATGATTCCACTGTGCACAGACCATTACAACCTGCTGCCAGCCTTCACTTAATGTTGGTCTATAAAGGTTAAAAGTCCATATCTGGCTGGTAATGGAAATATACTTTCCATTTGTCCAAAAAGTGCGCTACCTGAGTGCACGAGATAATAAAATGTCCATTGAGAAGGTTACCATGATAACTGGAGAATTTCTCGAATCAGGCAAGCCAAATTGACTTTTGTGTAGCTACGGCATTTGTGCGAACGTAAATATGAAATGGCTCTCGATACAATTGTGGCAGACGACAAAATCATTTAAGAAGTGCAGAATCATTTGGGGAGATGGAGGTGACAGCTTGTTTTTTGTGAGAAAATGGGCTTTCAATAATGTTGGCCCAAAAAGAGGGTTAGCATGGATGCTAACTTTTACCAAGAGGTTTATCGGAAATGAACGTCTTTGGGATGCGCAGGTTGAGCAAAGCATGCTAATGAAGACGACTCCTTGATGGATTTTGTCTGACCTTCTCTTGTTCAACATCCTTGCAATCTTATTCAATAAAAATAGTTTCAGTCCCCCCCCACCCCAGATGAGGTATGTGAAACAGTTCATATGTTGTCAGGTTAAAGTCAAATTGACACTGACTGAGGAAGAATTTATCATTTTTTTTTGCAATTTCTGGTTAATAAATGATAATATTCATGAAATACTGGAATGGGAAATACGGTCTAATATTCTCAATTGTCTTATCTCAACATTCTTGAACGTGTCATAGGAACATTCTAAATACATTTCTTTCTCGCATTCTAAAATGTTTTTCCCTAAATATAGTCACATTTTTTTACTGCAGCATTCTGTACTCTAAAGTATTCTCCCCAGACATTCCGGCAGATCACCCCTAATCACGTTCTCGAATATTTTCCTCTCGTATTCCTTCTGCATTGTGAAATGGCTTCCTCTTACATTTCAGCGTATCACATCCTCATCTAAAATTCTACAACATTTTCCTGCAGCATTCGTCGATATCATAACTAAAAATGCTGTTCTAGAACACGTCCCCCCTCAACTTTTCACTTGGCTTCTTAAAATATTGCCTCTGAAGTCCAAATCATCATATTTTTCCCTGTGGAATACTAAAAATGCATTCCGCGAGTAGTGTACATTAAAACACCTGTAACATGCTGGCATTTTGCTTTTAAACTTCTTGCTAACGTCACGTGACCAAATCCAGAAAACAGGCGAGCCGTGAATGGTCGTTACTCTTTGGCACCGCGCTGTCGGCTGGATTTTCTTCCTTCAATCATATTCCGCAAAAGCGATATTAAACAGAATGCCATGTTTAGACTAGAAAATTTAAAAAAAAAAAACAATTTGCATGACTTCCCCTTTAACATATTAAGATAAAATACTTTAGGAGAGTGGTTCTTAAAATGGGGTTGCCATCCACCGGATGTCCGCGACTCATAATTTGGTTGATTTCCTTTCTTTTGAACTGGTCCTGAAAATTTAAGTTGTTAGGGTTTAAAACAAAAAACATGGTTAAGTTTGTGTGGTTTCAATGGCATTAGGAGGTTCTTGGACATGAATTTTCCCTTTCAAGGGTTACCCGGCCGCAATTTTCACATCCGCTTAAATTTTAATTTTAGAACATATTCCCCATTTCCAAATCCTATAAGGTCGACATTGTTTTTTTTTCCCAAATATTCCCAATCATTTTCCCTCCGACGTTCTTCCGTTTTTGAACGTGATTTTCTATTTTTACTGTCTGTTGCCGATCCAAATTGCTGAGGTCTGTGTCAGCGCACTTGTGCATTCTCACCCTCAAGTCGTTAGGCCCGTGATTCTTGGCTTCACTGTTGCTTCGCAGCTGTTGTTATGCCGCATTTTGCTGATCTCACCTCTTCCCACTTGGACTGGCAGAGACTTGGCCGCGCTCTGACCCCATGCGTGGTCCACCACATACGCACTTCGCTGGAACTCCAGAAGGATTGGCCTTTAGGTGACCTCATCTTCATGCCCCCCCACCCCCCCGCCGCCTCATGCTGAAGCGACTCGGTGGAATTATTCTACACTTCATTCTTCCCCCTGAGTTGGGAGTGACTGTCACAAGCAGACAGTTTACCAACTTGGAGGAAATAGCTTTTTGGGAGCCTTTCAGGGGCTATCTGCGTGTTTTTGAGTTTTCGATTGGATATCACAAACTGAATTGAACAGAAAGCACGTCATCTTCCCAATGATTTATTTTCTTGTTCCGGGAGCTGTAAAGAAAAACAAAATCAAATCTGGACAGGCGATAAAAGGTAGTGAAAGGCACTTCTATTTACTTCAGGTCATATTTTACATTTCCCCAAGGGGAAATTGTAGAGCAGCATTGTGTGAATTTATCATCATGAGGTTTTTATACCCACAATATAATATAAAAGAATAATAATAATTAAATAATTGTGGTTAAAATATTGATAAGAACCTCAAAAGTTTTTTGTTTTTTTTATCAGGGAGGATGAGGTCATGTATGAAGGGAAATAATACAACAAGATGTCATTTGCAGCCGTCAAGGAAAACAAGCTTTTAAAATTCATTTTGTTGCGCCTTTATCGGAATTGCTTTGGACTGTCAAATGAATACAAGTGTAAAAAAAAAAAAAAGGAATATTTGACCGCAACAAAAAGGCACATTTGGTCTAATGGAAAAGAAATGACGCGTAATGAATGCAAGCGCTGCATTCAAGAAAAGCGTATCCCATATAAACAACACTCTTTATATGTCTGTGAATTGCTGCGGCACGGCAATGACTCTTGAGTGTAAAATGAGTTTCTCCAAAGGAATATGGATGATAACAAGCGTCCATTGAGGAACGCGCGTCTGCAAAATTGGATTGAAAAGACTCAACAAGGTCATCTCATCATCTCGTGGCTTTCGGCGCCGGTTTTAATTGCGGGGATCGTGTTTTGTTTGTTTTCCTATTTTGAGAAGGCTGGCTCGGTCGCATCTTCCGGTTCAGGCGTCGGCATCTCAGCAGATGTGTGGGGGATGACTTAAACCTGACTGTTTGAATATATTCTGGCAGCGGGACCGACGCGTTTCACTTGAGGTGTGATGCATGAACGCTCAGTGAGGGCATGCGCGGTGGTCTATTTAAAGGAGTGTGGGCAGGTTGCACGCATTTTATATTCAGCCACATTATTGCTGTCATGCTGTTTGCGTCCGATTTGTTCAAGATTTGTATCGAATCTTACATTGTGCTCTTATTGCTATGTGCATGGTAGCCACCAGAGGGCAGTATTTTCCAGACATGCAGAAACAGATTAAGAAGAGTTTCACAACTAAGTGACTCAGTAAGCTGCTGTCACGAGTCAATCTTTTGCAGTGGATAAAGAATTCATGCTTATGAATATTCATGTTGTCTTTCTACGTTTGGCCGCACCAATTGTGTTTAAATATCCGTTGAGTAAAGCGTTATAACACCGTCACACCGACGCTTTGTGTTACTTCATCGATGCCGTTTTGTATTAACTATTAAGCCGGCAGTCTTTGCTAAGGCACTTTTGTGTGGTTGTTTTCAATACGCAGCGTGAAATTTACATTTTATGTTTTATGTGACAGTCAACTTCAGCTGGGAGTGGCAATGATCAGCTTGAAGAGTTTTTCCCGATCTGCCAAACTGCTCCGTTGAGTTCACTGCGCCCTAAAATGTGTAAAAAGTATAGCTACAAGCATTACTAAACTTGTGTCGTTGAAAAGAAAAAAAAATATATTGCGATGCCCTCCCGGGAAATGTCTTATCTCTGTAAAATCTCGAGAGGTCTGGCATCGGCATTAGTGAGGACGATTAAGAGGCTGGTCCATTACAATAAAAGGGAAACATGATTATGTTTCCTTTTGCTAAAGGGAGAGAAAAGCATCCGTCATGTACAACATTTTGTTTATTGAGGCCTGCAAGATGGACTTTGCACTGAGGAAAGCACGGAGAGAGGCGTCGAGGTCTGGAGATGATTAACTTATTTACTGCCATTGACGGCTAAAGACGTCAAAAATCCTTTGATTTTTTTTTTTTTTTTTTTTACTTGACTGGTAGTGAATGAGTTCAGGTCTTCCTTTCTCAGACACAATTTTCACCACCCAACTTCTTCAAACCAGTTGTTTTCATCTTTTTGAGAATATACCGAGGTCAGAGGTAGACGACTTATTTGTTGTCTTATCCATGTGCACCTTTTCATGCAATCTTCACCTTCTCGAGATACGTTTTTTTTTGCGGGGGGGGACATTGTGCGAGTCCTACTGATTTAGCAGTTCTCATTTAAGTAAGCCCCAGCTGCTCCTGTTGCTGCGTCATCGGTGGGTGAACGAGGAGACTGCGTAAAAGCACTGTGAGTACCTCGGAGGTAAAAAGCGTTACAAGCGAAAGCCAATTTACACTTTTTGTATGCTAGTTGGCGATAATTTATTTTATTGATATTCCTTTTGCGGGAAATTGCGGCTATGCTGCTGCAAAAAAAAAAACAACATAAAAACAATAATAAAATAGAGAAAAAAATCAAATAAAATGATGTGAGACAAAGAGAGCCTCCTGTGTAGTAATAAAAGTAACTAGTAAATCCAAAGGGCCTTTTTCCAAACCGCATCGAAGAATTTCATTGGAGCCGAACATTTTTTTTTTTTTTATGATGACCCAAACCGTCTGAAAATGAAGTGTAGGAGTATGTTAACATGAATATAGAGGCACATCCTTTGAGGGGCTCACCCGTTCAATCTGAATGCGTCTCACAGATATGACCCGAAACAATCATTATGCCGCTCTGTAGCAGCCGCATCATCTCATCGCGTCTTCCGCAGAGCACCTTAATTGAAGACCTCGGTGAGCGTCGGTGAGGCCTGTTGCCGCTTTTTTTACTGGAACGCCATCATTCCAAGTGAATAGCATATGTCCTCTGTCAGGCTTCAGGCTAAACTATTCATTTTCATCATTTCGCTGAGCCAAATTTAATAGAGCGTGAAAGAAGTGGGCTTCAAATGTCATAAGTCAGACGACAGATTCAGACTTAATATCTCTCCATAAATCTCCAGATGAATTGCTCACAGTTTGGGAGTTTAATGTGAGTTTATGTTCTTAATCGATCCGCTTGTTTGTTATTATTTTTTTATATTTTTTTTTACACCCACTCTATTAAATTCAGTGTTGCTCTGTTTTCAGCATAATGATTCCAAATTGTACCGTAGGTTATTTTGTCATTCTAACCCTGCCAGGGGCTGACAGGTCATTAAGGGGAACTTTATCGACTTGTAAAAAGAATGTCTTTTTAAACCCTCGTCTACTCAGATATGAAAATATACTCTTGCATCTAATATAGACACTATATTAAAAATTGAAGTGTGTTGCAGTGCAGTTCTACTCTGTTGCAAGCGCAATGATAACTTATTTAGAATACGCAGTGTTAGATTTATAGCTGCCTGACAGTGTCTATCAAAACTGCAAAACATTCATAAATATATAGATATGATATTGTGCAAGTAGTGTTTCCCAATATTCATTGAAGACTATTTTTCTACCTTTAAAAAATAATTATACTTAAATTCACTTAGAGTGCAATCCAAGCTTGTTTGTTCTGTTCTATGAATGGCGACAGGTGGATGCATTTCTTAATTGGCTAACTAATGGAAGAACATTTACGGTATTTTACGGACTATAAGCTGCAGCAAATCTTATTAGGGAAAACAAAAAAAATAAATATACAAGCGGCACCAGGCTATAAGCCGCAGTTTTCCATGTTGGAAAAAAATGAGTTGTTTACTGCATGCGCAGAACGATTCGATTTTGTACTGTGAATGCACATAAAGGTCCATAAACGGATTGTTAAAACAGTGCCTTTTAACACGGCAACAACTTTGCTAATTAAGACAGAACAGATCCAAGAGAAAGAAAATGCAGATTTATTTAGCGTATTTTCTGAACTATTGAGCACCCCCTACTGGTGAAAGAAAGAATTAGCCGCATGGTTCAAAATTGAGGGGGAAATGTAGCGGTTTATAGTCTGGGAAATACGGTAATTGTTGTGCCTGTCATGATATGTCACTGGCATAGATAAACGGTCAAATTTGCAGAAAATTAATGTGGTTTATTTATTTATTTATTTATTTTTAAATACCAAATTAGTGAATGTAAGCACTGGTGTGCTGCAGCACAGTGGGAATCACTGACCTAATGAATTCTCAAGAAACGATTAAAATGGCCAGAAGTGTTGATGGTTTGTTTTCATGCCATTTTGATTTAGAATGATTCATTATTAACTTCATCCCATACATAAAACATTTCAACAAGCCAGCGTCCGCTCATTTGAAATGCTGGAATCATCCGGTTCTTTTCGTCAGCAAGCTCTATTTTATTTATTTTTTTCCCTCTTCGCATCAAACAGTGAAGCGTGATGCAAATTACCACCAGCGTGCGCAGCCTATCGCTCATTGCCTCGTCTGTTGTGCACTCAGTAGGCCGAGAGCACAAAGGAGAAAGGACGGAACGTTTTTGAGTGGGTAGTCAATGCAACGTGGCACAGAAACACATCCATAATGTTACAGCGGGTGCGCACATAACCACCAAGACGTAGCAGCCGAGGGTGGTTTGAGGGAATTATTTAGAGCATGACGGCTGCCGTGAAAATGCGGATGGATCTATCACTTGATGAGTCTTCTGACCTGCGTGATGTATGACGGCAAGGCAAGCCTGTGCATGAGCTCACACTCGGGATTGGATTGGGATGCTTTGGATGTGTGGGAGTCCGCTTTAGTGTACACATTTGTTCCATTATATACGATATTTAGCTCATCCAAGCCGGAAGGCGAGTGCTGCTGTTTTGATTGCTGTTTGTTGGTTTATTTGTCGGGTTGGGATGGGGCAATATAGCATGCAAATGATACTGTCAGTTTTATTGTATGTTAAGATTTAAGATTGGATGTGGGTCATTTTAATCAATATGTTCAATTTAAATTTCTTGTTCTATTGGCAGATAATTTTGCTTAGGATGAGGAATAATTCCTCATTTGAGTTTTTCTCATATTTTTAGGATGATATTTTGCAGTGTGCTAACATAAAAATATATATATATATTTTTTTTTTTTATTTATTTATTCATTTTCAGAGGTATTTTTTATTCTCATCACTTGATTATTAATAAACGTATCTCCCCGCCTAAGAATAGTCTACAAATTGTCAAGTTTTAATTAATGCTAGCATTTTGTGTTTCTCGCCTTGAACCGAGATTTGCTCGTTAGCTAACATTTAACAATTAAAGCAGTACAGTCAATACAAACGCTTTCGAATCGTAAAAGAGAACTAGGGCAAGCACTAAATGATGTGTTCACTTTGACAAATTTCGCACTTTTGTCAACAGGTGTCCAAAATGAAGTTTCAAGTGATGGAATTGGAAGTGTTAGTGGAAGATGCACCAAATTAATTGCAGTTGCCAAGTTTTTGTTTGATTCAACTCGTCTCCAGCCCATGGTAACTGAATGTATGCGCCCATTAAATTTGCATTTCAAGGACACATCATTAAAAACTCAGTTATTTCACAGCGGGGCAGAAGCGCTCAACGGCTCACGCTCAGGAATTTTTGAAAGAGACAGCAATAGATTTACTTGGTTGTTTAATTCCACTCTGTTTAAAAGCACTCCGGAGGCCGTACTATTTGTAGACGCAAATACAATGCAAGTTGGCGTCAATTAGGCTTGATTTGCTCTGTTTTGGTCATGACCGCAAATTGGATGTATTTCATTCACTGAGTATTACGAATCGTTTTAAAATATTCATTTTGTCACCAAGGTCGCATTTTTATCTGGGGCATATTTACATTTTGTGTTTTTCCTAATAGTACGGGGAAATTTTGTATTTCTTGGCTTTTTCTGAGCATTCGATTAGATTGAGGGCAGCATGGTGATCTAGCGGTTGGCACATTTGTTCTTTCGCAGTTCGAATCTTGGCTTTGGCGTTCATGTGTGGGGAGTTTGCATGAGCTCCAACTTTCTCCCACATTCAAAAAACATACATGTTAGGCAAGTTCATATTTTTTTTTTAAATGTTTCGTTTCACTTAAATGTTTTTAGTTTTAGTATTAGTTTTTTTGTTAAATAAACTGAGTATTATTCGAGTGCGAGATGAAAGTATTGTTATAAATTTGAATTTTCAAATGGCTGTTTGACTTTCCTGCTTCTATAAAGCTGTACAGCAATACCAATAGAAAAAAAATCAAATGAGCACCGAAAGCTCTAGTATGATATTTATTGCCAGTCAAAAACGAAAGACATTTTCACTCGAATTAAAGTTAACGTAAGATGTAGTTTTTTGTGACGCTTTCAATTCCAGGTGAAGTCTGGTGGAAGTTGAGCATCAAATAACCAAATACAGTGCACGTTTTTCTCTTAAGATTCTCAGCCGGGAGCGCTGCTCTTGAATCGCACGTATCGTGAGGCCTTGAGAGATGCGAAGCGCCTTCCTGTGGGATGGATGCAGTGAGAGAAACCCCCGAGAGAGCCGCATCATCCAAGAGAAACATGACTTTTATCGTGATAGTCTCGTGACTTGTTTAGCATTGACTTCATTTGTCCCACGTCTGCTTCAGATGGACAAATGGTGAAAGGAGACGCCGCAATCAGGCGGGAACGAGTCGTGTAACGCGGTTTTGTGTTAAGTCACGACGTTCTGCCTCTGCTGGTTGATTCATCACTTTTAAAATGGCCGTATGTGAATGTGATTAAGAGGCTGTTTTCCCATTTTGTAAGGAAAAATAGCATTACAATGTGCCATCGATATCAACTCTCTGCAAGTGCTATTCTGCAATTGTCAAAGCCATCCATTCTTGCTCAGGAACACTTATCCTGCGCATACGTTCACATTTGTTCCAAGATTGGTCGTCATTTACTGTGGAGTTGTTGCGACAATAAGGCAATAAGTTTGCCGGGGGGGTGCCTTTTTTGAATTGCAAGATTGATATTTGCTGCTAAGCATTCAATGCAAGTGACTCGCCGTCTCACTGGATTTAGCACTTCAATAAGCAAAACTGTAAATGTGTGTCTTGCTGCGAATCAAGTCAAACAGTCGCTTTCAACTCAAAGGCGTTCAAAATAGAGAAGGCATGAAAGACTCCGCTGACTTTGTTGCACACTGATGGTCAACTTCTTGAACGTGACCTTGAGGATTTTTGGAATTGCCGTGGCTAATTTCATAGGAATAAACGGGGGGGAAAGTGGTTAAGAGTTGTCGGAATGACCGGAGCCTTCAAAGTCGTCCAATATCGACTTAACCGAGGTGGTGTGGTTGTCATTTTCAACGCCTAGAAAATCCCTTCTTGTATTTTACTTGTGTGGTTGCACGCCTGCATAAAAGTAGTAGCAGATCATTTGAAGATGGAGAAAGAAAATGTATACTTAATTTTTTTTTTTTTCATCCATGTTTATTTTCCTAGAACGGTGTCCTCATTGGGGTCACAAGTGAGCTGGAGACTTTCCCAACTGGCTTCGGTGGCGAGAACCTGAACCAGTCGCGTCGATTGAAAATTCAGAGTCTTCGCTCTGCCTCCTTTAGTAAACAATGAGTTCATAGTTTCATGAAGTCACCTAAATGTTGCAATCCATTTTTTTTTTTTGCTTCTTATTAGAATATTAAGATATTAAATTGAGATGACTCTTTTTGCCGCGCTGAATTGAACTGACGCGAAACTCAAGTGTTTGGGGCCGCGCGATGGTGAGTAATTACGTACGTGGCCCAGCAGGAATGTAAGATTGTGTGAATAATTCAAAGCAGTCTGAAGTAAAAAAAAAAAAAAAGAAAGTGAAAAGTGATTTCACTGAATAGAAAGGAGGGCAGCGTGAGGCCAGATGCAGATTACATTCAGTCCACGAAAGAAAGCAATAAAGCTCACTTACTGCGACTCCATCATGTAACGAATGTCGCAGACTCACATTTGACTGCAAATCCGTGATATTAATTAAGATTAGCGTGGTAAGAAAAAGAAAAAAAAAACCACACAGTGTGAGAACCTGCCCTTTAATTAAATTCAAAGTCAGCACAAAGTAATGTTCAAGCCTTTGGAGGTCTTTTGAGTATCAGGCGGCAGTTAGCCGCTATCAATAAGGAACCTTTGTGGCAACTGGCCATTACAGCGTGCTGAAGGCTCCTTCAATCTTTCATGCTATGAATTGAGGCTTCAATTAGTTCTCAAGTGTCCCTCCCCACTTCGCTTTATTGATTCCCTTTTTTTGAAAAATATCCGTCTGACGCAGCCAAATGCTTGTTTTAAGAGCGACGACGTCATAACAAGCGTTGGCGCCGCACTATCTGAGGTCATTGTCGTTTCCGCCGAGCACGGCTTTCGCATCACACGGCCATGGCGAGGACATCCGTGTCACTTCGTGTTTGCCGCCAGCCCCTCAAATCTAAGCTCTCCTCAAAGTGCATCGCTCATCCACCACCAGCCCAGCCCCGCCAGTTCATCCTCCTAAAAAAATGACTTACTCGACTGTGAAGTCTTTATCGTTGAACTTTTTTGCTCTTTTCAGTCATTATTTCTATTTTTGACCCCTGTTTCCATCATATAAGAATGTGTGAAGAACACACGCAAAAAACTGGAAGGATATAAATATATATATATAGATACACATTTGTTGTTTGCTGCATGTGTACTGTGAATGCACATAAAGGCAACAACTTTGCTCATTAAAACAGAACAAACCCAAGAGACAAAAAAAAAAATTTAGATTTATTTCGCATATTTTTGGAACTATAGAGCGCCCCCTATTGGTGAAAGAAAAAATCCTCCGCACCGTTGTATTAGCCGCATGGTTCAAAATCGAGGAATCAAAATCTTCAAAATCTCACTTTGCACGAAACTAGGATGGATCACACACTTTGTGTCACTGACCAACCAATTAGCACATCTGCAAATCTGAAAAATAAAAAATTCCACACCAAAGGAGTCAAAAAGCTGCATTGCCATTTTAACAGTTGCATCGTCGACATACAGAGACTAAAAAGAGAACTAAACCGCAGTGCAGAAATAAATGCTAAGCAAGAGTAAAAGAGCTCCAAAGGAATGTAAATTATACAAACAACAAAACAGTCATAAAACCTTCACTGAAAATGGACAACGCCAATTTAAAAATTAAAAAAAAAAAAAACAACAACACTCTTATTGCATCTCAAAGACAGACAGAAAACCAGAATTGTTGGCGGATAATAGATAAAAATGACAATGTCATGTTTTAAAGTGGCTGGTGCCTCGTGGTTCCATTTCGTGGCTGCAACCTTCCAACATTTGGAGATCATTCTTTTTCTTGCATGGTGAGTTACATTTTGCATGTCGAAACTAAACTTACACGCCGTTTGTTGCCATTATCACATAGTTACAAAATTAGCTGACCGCTATTATCTCGCTAACGGTTCATTTGTCTTTTCACTGAGTGCGTTAAAAACAATTCAAGTAAACCCAAGCCACCTGTGCCTCACCTGTGAATTGAAAAGTAATACCAAGGTGCAAGAATAAGTTGATTGACGCCGGACTACAGCGTTCGGCGTCAATCAAAGTCGTGAATTAATATCTTTGCACAGGTCCAATTTTTGATACGAGTCATATTGAATCTTTCGTGCGTTGAGCTTGTGTAGCTAATATTGTTGCTGGTGAGGTATGCGGAAAAGCACCTGCTGGAAGCTCATCCCTTTGTTGTTGCAAGAAAAACAGTGTCCAAACATGTAAAGGCTGAAAAAAACAAAAATGAAGGGAACATGTGGGGAAAAAAAATAAATAAATAAACGGTGGTGTTTACACATCTCATTTCCACCCGCAGCTGGAACGACGTACATCTTTGGGAAAGGAGGCGCTCTCATCACGTTCACCTGGGCGCCCAATGAGCGGCCGAGCACTCGGGCCGACCGGCTCGCCGTGGGCTTCAGCAGCCTGCAGAAGGACGCCATCTTGGTGCGTGTGGAGAGCACGCACGGGCTCGGAGACTATCTTCAGCTGCACATAGTAAGTGCTCGAGTGAGATTTTTTTATTTTTTTTTTTTGCCACAAGGTCGCGCTTGTTCATCGGTATTGTCGCTCGTGGAATATTATATATTTGTGGTTATAATTACCGTTTTATTTTATTTTTTGTAAATATCTCTTTAGATTCTCTTTGAACACATCTGTGAGGGGTTCAAAGTGAATCATGTTCTCCAACAAGCTAACGAATCTCACTTGTATAGTCTGCATATTTAATAATTCAGTGTTGTGTCTCAGCTAAAACCATCATAAAAAATGCATTTATCACCTTCTATAAACAAGGCATTATGGAATTAATTAATAGACAAAAAGCTGACAATGTTGAATACACAAAACATTTTAAAGCCTTGGATTTGTTCATTTTTTTTTATTCCAATGTCAAGACTAAACGAGAATGCCAGATAGTCTAAAATTAATCTTGTGTTCTTTATGTTAAATCGTTGATTTTTTTTTTTTTCATTTGTTCAAGGCAACGAGATCCTTTTTTTTTTTTTTTACCTCGTTTAGTTTGGACGTGCAACTTAACATAAAGAAAACAAAATGAATTTTTGACTACATACACTTCCGGGTATATAGTCGACATACATCGAAACTTATCGAGGTAAAAAAAAAAAAAACTCCGTTGTCTGAACAAATGAAAAAATCAACTATAAGAATGCCAGCTAGTGTTTTTTTCTACAGTATTTAAAAGTGTGTTATGATCTAGTGTATAAAACTTTAAAAATGAATAACTCAAAATAGTCCAGTCCAGTCATGAATGTGAACAATCATCAATGGAACGGATGCACGGCAGCTTATTAAACGTTTCTAGTGGAAAGAAGACCGCAAAATACGTGAACTCCTCCGACCTCTAGAGGGCAGTGATACAGGTACAGAATTGCTCCTCATACCCCTGGAGTGGCCCCCCTCTGCGGGATTCCTGAGTCCACAAACCACGTATAAATTGGTTGGGCAAACCTCTGTGACCTTCCGGGACTCTGGTGAGGGTTAAAGCTGTTTGACAGTTCCATGGACTGGACAAAAACTGCACACTGCACCCCCTGAATCCAAGAGTCAACTTCCTGACACAACCTCCTTTTCAGAACGCCTGAAGGGACATTATCAAGGATGCTGAGGAGTGTGTTCACCTTGTATTTAGAACACACCCTACGGGACCACCACTCCTGTGTGCCAGGCAAGAGGCCCCGTCCCCGGTGTCCTCACAATGTTGCAGAGTCAGGCATACAACATCTCGAGCCTTTGGGAACTCTGGGCAAAATGTTTGCAATTCTTCCACAAGTCCAAATTTTGTTTCCTGGCTTCAGTTTAGTACATTTTGCCACAACCTTTGCCAGGCAGCACTTAATTTGGTGAAATCCAAGTCATGCCATCTTCACAGTTAACATGCTTTTGCTTGTGCTGTTGCCGCTCGTACCATCGTTTTGTGTTTTGCAATCAAATTAGCTCATCCATCATGGCTAATGGCAAGCATAAGGCAAGCGACGACAGCGGAGGTGCTGAGAAGCGGAAAAAGCGGTCTCAGTGGGAAATGAAGGTTGCCATAATTAGGAAATCAGATTGTGCTCGAAAAGATGGTGACTGTGGCAAGTTTGTACAGTCTGGCTCCAGAACAAGCGAAGATCCAGACGGCGACTTTGTTTGGCGAGCGACGTGAAGAAAATGTGTCCGTGTTTGGAGACAGCAACGGGGAACACAGACACCACTTTGCTCTCCCTCCGCCTCCCACCACGCGAGAGGCGCCCACCCCCACATTTCAGTGCTATCAGTCAACCATTTGTACGTTTATTTATTTTCCATCGGGTCAAGCAACGCGTCAATTTGCGGCACGTGTCAGTTATTGCCGAGGCAGAGAGCGCTCACCAAAAGAGGAAGCTGGCGGTATCCCAGCGGGCTTTTGGAAATCATCGAGAAGGAAGCCTTCAGTAGAAAGTAACGACTCATAACCAAGTCGAGATATGAACAGCCGTCTGGAACGGCACGGCTTCAGAAGTAGGGGAGAATTTTTTCTTTTTTTTTTTTTAGAGACGTCCAACTTGTTGCGTTGATAGGTGGTATCCACTCCGACCTGATTCCAATCCAAGAATATCCGATTCCATTTATATTTTTTTCCATTTGCTCTGTCATTACGTGTGCTACGGAATAACGTACGACAACATCCATATATGCCACACCATGCGCCGTGTTTGTATAACCCATATAACACCGCCCCCAAAAAAAAAAAAAAAAACGCACAAACAAGTTTGCTTCTTCCACATTAAAACACCCGCATCCAATATTGATGTTGCCCCCGTCCGAAGCGTTCCCATAACTGCAGAAACGACCACAAGAAAACAGCGCGGTTTCTCTCGTGATAAAGTATAGCGTCTGTTGGCGAAACAAGCGACACCTCAGCAGCTGTCATCAAGTGTGTCTGTTCTGGAGGGAAATCAGCCTTTTTAGCAAGTAGCCACAGGACAGATGTGGCGTAATGAAAACCGGAGGAGAGAGCTGTCAAACGTCCGCGAGTGGTGTAATAATTAAAATCACAGCTGTTTAATGTGGCTTTCAGTCCACTGGATATTTTAATGTTGGATGCTGGGATTGAAACTCCTTCACACTTTCATGCCACCAGTTTGTCCTCAGCAATCCATTAGGAGAATTGTTTTCTAAGGTCCTAAAATAGTTTGAAACTGAACCCAGAGAAGAAAATATTGGATTTGACGGAACAGTGCTTTGAGACGTAAATATTGTACCGTAAACGGCATCGACAGTTGGATGTTTTGCGAGCATATGACATTTTTTTTTTCTCCCCCCTGACATCAAATCTCTTTCCACTGCGACATGCAACGCTTGCAGCTTGTAAGTGTCTTTTTTTTCTCTCTTGTGGCTGCCAACTTGCTGCGCTCAAACACTTTGACACATTGACACATTATTAAATGCTCAGACGGCGAAGGAGTTCACGGAGTGTGAGGTTCCTCCAGCGAAGCACTCAGATACAACAGATAGCAGTCATATACCTCATCGCTCGAGTCGCTTTGGTAAAAGGGACTCAAGGAGAAAGAGTTGAACATGAGGAAGCCCTGATAGCCGTGCATCATGCGTCGCCTGGACCCGAAATTTGTGCCAATGTATGACTTTTTTTTTTTTTTGTACAGTTGATTTCTTATCATCTCGGTTTTCAAATTTTTTTCTTGCTGGATTTTAATGAAAGGGAGAATTTATTTTGCCTGAATTGAGTCATTATTGGCGCTTGGAAATATTAGTGCGAGTTTGTATTCAGGACAGGCAAGGTTGTTATAGTTAAGCATAACTAATGAAATGAAAAAAAATAGTTAATAAAATAAAATAAAACAATAAAAAAGATCAAATAATTTCATTTACAAAACTAACTGAACTAAGTTTAGTTTTCATGTATGTCAATTAATATCATACATGAGCTATTAATATTTTTTTTTGCAATTTGTTTTACTTTATTACACAATCGTTACTGACCTTTTTCTTATCTGGCACTTGACAAATACTCTGTATATTAGAAAAAAAATTAAAATAACTCTAAAACTAATAAAAACTAAACTAAAATAAAGTGCAAAAAAAAAATTAACAAATCTGCTCTAAAATCGAATTAAAACTAATTGAATCTTGAAAGACTTGTGAAAATTCCCAAACTATGATACATAAAATTAGGTATACCCTTTTTAAGAAAATAAATTAATTTTGCTGGCCCTACGGTGACACTGGCAAAATCATATCTTCACTTTTTAGGAAGTCAAGACTACTTTGATCAGCGGGAAGTGAGTGACAGTGCCACGCCAGTGTACCGAATTGTGCATGTGGAATTTGGAGTATTTCATTTTCATCACTGCCAAATGAGCTTTGCTTGGTCACAGTTGGGATTAAAAAATTGCTTTTATTTACCAGGTCCCCCCCGTGTTAGCTGTATTAGCACAACGCTATGTTGCATATGAAGAGATATTCTAGAGTTCCATTGGGATTACAAGAGATAAAAGCGCTCTGAATGGCACCCACCACCGATGCAGATTCCCACTTGGCTTTGAATATGCACTAAGGAGAAGAGTCGCGGGACTTCTAGAAGCCTTTGCATTATTTAAAAGGTATTCTCGTTGCAGGGGTATGTCCTAGTCAAATAGTCTGCACTGTGGTCCTTACATTATAAAAACACCAGCCCAATATGCGTTTTGCAGGCAAGGTGAAGCATTCAGTGCACAGCCTTTCGGCACGAGAACCTTGATCCTCGTGGAAGCAAACAGCCAGACATCACGCGGCTGATCGTGTCACACCTCCTATAGGCCCATTTCGAGTAGATTCTTCAAGAGAAAGCGGAGCAAATGAATGTCATAGCAAAAGACGTCTCTTTGGGTCGCTTGGACAAGAGCGCTCTCGTTTTTTTCTTTTTTTTTTTGCTTTGCCAGCACTTGAAAGGTCCTCCAGGACTTGTTTTGTAATCTCACTGAGTCAAGCGAAAAAAAGAAAAATGCCTCTGGCAATCGACTCCAACCTAGGAGATGTTATTATGGGCTGGATTTGACCATGAATTTTTATTTCGCTTGCTTTTTAAATAACCCTAACAGACAATTGGCAAAGGCTGATCATTCGTGAAGACGGGATGAGTTTGATTGGTTCTTGACATTGAAGACCATAATCCAATTTTTATACCTCTGATGGATCTGCTGGGACAATAATTCAGTAGCATTTTCTGCCACGTGCAATTATGTATGACTGCTTAATTCTTGCCTTCATGGTCCATACTACATCGTACTTCTTTTTTTTTTTTATTTACCTCACTTATTTTAAACAGGAGCTCTGAGTAGGAAATGACCCTGTTGCAGACCATTAACAGCAGCCGACTCCCACCATGCTAACCGCTATCTTGCCTTGAGGCTAATGTTAGGCAAATCGATGCTGTTCCAGCTCACGGGAGATCAGCTGTCAACTATTCCGGGTCATTAAGTGAAGCAGTCTCCGTTTTTATTTTCACTTGTCTTCGCACACTGGAGAGACGTCTGAATTGCGAAGTGATCGTTGTTGTTTATGATGGTGATTTTTATCGTCGTATTGTGTCTTTGCAAACTAGCTCACAAATTGCCATCGCTCTTTTTGCGCTTGTAATTATCCGTAAATTGCCCGTTTTTTTTTCCCTCGGATAACAATGTAGCATTTGTGAATATAATGTAAGAATAGAGTAGCTCATTATTCCTCTGCAGTGGCAAAGCGCAGGTTTCAGCTGGACTCCTAACGCCGAATTACTGTCTCGATTCGATGCACATTGCAAGTTCATTCCTAATTGTGAATGTGCGCTGCTTTGTTTAACCGTTGTTGCTAACCTAAGTGAGTGTTCAAGTCGGACCTTTCACATCTCCCGACGTGCAACAAGAATCACATGATATCGAGTGGGTGATGATTAAACAAAATGTTACCATCGTAAAGACGATATTAAAGGTACTGGGAATGTTTTCATTCCCGTTTTAACATTATTCGCTGTTATATGCATGGAAAAATTAAACAGACACAATTCTTTCATTCTGTCAGAACGGAGGTATTGTGAGATCTTGCGATTTGTCCTTGGTGTTGCATAAATACCAAAGAAAAGAAAAAAAATCACCAAAAGCACCCAATAAAACTTTTTTGTGACTCGATTTAACCGGCCAATGTTAATGTCACATTTTTTAAAAGAGTACTTCAATTTCGGACTGTAAAGCGCACCTGCATACAAGCTGCAGCAGCTCTTTTTTGGGAAAAAAAAAAAAAAAAAAACGATACACAAGCCACACCAGGCTATAAGCCGCAGTTTTCTATGTTGAAAAAAAAATGAGGATGTACGGAACGATTTTGTACTGTGAATGCACATAAAGGTCCATAAACAGATTGTTAAAAGAGTGCCTTTTACCATGGCAACAACTTTGCTAATTAAAACAGAACAGACCCGAGAGAAAAAAAAAAATCGCAATTTATTTAGCGTATTTTCTGAACTATAGAGCGCCCTCTACTGGTGAAAGAAAAATCCACAGAAACGCCGCACCGTTGTATTAGCTGCGAGGTTCAAGATCTAGGAAACAAGTAGCGACTTATCATCCGGAAAATACAGTAAATGACTTTAGAACTCGCATTCCCTCAGTTCAAGCTTTAAATATCAGTCAGTCGTGGGATGTCAGAGGTTTCTGAAGACACTTTCCTATGTAACACCAAGCACATTAGCATGAATAATGATTTCACATTCAAAAGGATTCCAGCAGGATTTTACATATGATTAGAGGGCGAGCAAAGCTTTAAGACAGCTTCAACATCGCACCACAAGCCCAGCAGAAGCCGCAGCCACCTTGAAGGCAAGAAGAGGCATATTTCTGTCGACATATTCAGCCAGTCATTCAATTTTCGGGAGTCTGAGGGAGGGGGACTGATCTAATATGGCACAAATCACAGCATAAGCTCAGGAGGAACCGCGCCGAGGTGACAGCAAAGCTGCAAAACTCCAAAATATAAAGCACTATGCGGTGTTTAAGATAGGTTGTCTATAAAGCCAGTAAATATTGTAGTCTTCATGTGCCACGGAGGACTAGCGCATTTTCATTTCGACAAAACACAACACCCACCCAATTTGCCTGCACTTCCTCTGTCTTGTTGAAGGTGCCTTACTGCAGCTGGAGTTGGAAGAAAGCCCTGCAGCCTCTGCATATCTTATTCCACCCGCCTGAGAGACAAAAAAGACATAAGCAGGCTGAAACTTCCTTACTATAATGATTATTAATCATGTGCGCGACGTACAACTGCGCGCAACTGACATTCCTATTATGGTCACGTCACCGCCTGTCAACGATCCTCTCTAATGATTGGTTTGCACACCGCCGGCTTGTTTCATGTGCGACAAAATCTACCCGTTGGCCACTTTATTAGGTACAAGCGCGCATCCTAATGAGAGCCACATGATATGATATAAACGCCCCAAGTGGCACAATGTAAATGAATGTGTTAGACTGATATTTTCTAGACCACCGCAAAATACTCCTAAAACATTCTGCATCTTTCTTTTTGTAAAAGCTGATTTATTTATTTCTTTTAGTATTCAGTTATTCTATGGCTAATTAGGACATATTTTCCAACCGGTTCCTCATGTGCGCATTAGTGAGCAATTTATCGCGTTCCCATCATTAGTTTGACCTTGTATGGCAGTGGGGGGGGGGGGGGGGGCAAGATGCAGACACACAGACTGTTTGCTACCAGTGCCCCCCAAAGGCTATCTTGGGAAGCAGCTTTGACCTTTGCGGAAGGTTGTCAGTAGCAGACAGAGGCAGGAAAACAGGGGGGGAGAGGTGGGGGTAGTTGGTCAAGCAAAGGAGGAACAGCAGGATTGTGTCAGGAGTGATCCACATCAGGCAACCTGAGCTGGCGGCTGAGAGGAAATGATGCTGAACCCTAAAGAAAGAGCTGAACATACTGGTCGTGTCACAAATGATATGCGTTCGCCAGCCCAACTTGGATTTGGTTTCGACACCCTTCAGGTAGCCAAAGGAAAACGTTTCCCACGTGCACATCAGCTGTTTTGGAGGGAAGAGGCATGGACAATGAATTTTGCACACGCATGTGTTTTCTCACGCAAAAACCACTCAAGTGATTTAAATTACATTTTGTTGATAGGTGCATTGTAGCTCAAAGCCGCAGGAAGATACCGTTGTGGTTATTTTGGCTCCAGGGCTTCCAAAGCAATTGTGAAAGGGAAATGGACTTTAGACCAGCGATTCAGCTAATGTATGCTCAGTTGGTTGAGTCACATAAATAAACACTTTGACATTTAATCCTTGTATTAATATATATATATATTTTTTTTCTGCAAGTACAACAAATAAGTTTACATTACGGTACTTTAAAGTAGAATTTGCACGATCGGGATTTTGGAACCGATCACTGCTCAGCGTGTTTAAAATGATTTGATCAACAATCCTATCATAAAATAATGTCAAATCTAACCAGTCTATTTAAACAACTTATTTATTTAACAAAAAAAAAATAATAATAAACACCTCCGGGGGAGAAAAAAAATAAAATTTGCTGAATTTTAATTTTCTGCTCAGACATAACACATAGAGGCCGAAATGTGATTGGATGAAAAAAAAAAAATTATAATAATCCAACAGCCATATCCTGGAAGCAGTGCTGCTAGGACAAACGCAAAGATGAAGAGAAAGGACAGTTGGGAATAAATGAATATAATTTCATGGATCAAATATGAGAATGTAGTGGTTTGTAAATGTAGCTCAGTGCTTCTGATTGTGTTTAGGCCAGCAGAGAAGGCCTTGTCACCAAGCGAGGATTTTCCAGTGTTGGTTATTCATGCCATGTCACCTTCCAGGATCAAGGCAAAATCGGCGTCATCTTCAACGTGGGGACCGATGACATCGCCATCGACGAGCCTGCTGTCATGGTAAATGACGGCAAGTACCATGTTGTACGCTTCACACGCAGCGGTGGCAATGCCACGCTCCAGGTGGACAACTATCCGGTCATTGAGCGCTACCCGCCAGGTAAGACTAATGACAGCCGCTGCGTCCAGTCCGTTGCATGTTTGCCTCGAGATCAATCTGCCGCTGATTGGAGGTTGGAAGTCAGCTCTCCGCAATTGTGCGTCGCTCGAAACGCTATCCATTAAATTGCCATCCACATATCCATAGTGGACCTTTCAAGTTGCGTAAACAATCTCATGATCTGACACTGATACACTCGCCTAAAGCTGTCTTGCTAAGTATATCTTGCACTTAAAGAGCTTTCATCAGCAGCTGTCATTCCTGTAATCGTTTTTTCCTGCCTCCGATAAGCAAACATGCTCACGTGCAGTACATTCAAAGTCGCTATTTTCTCCTCAGCCTTTTTTTTTTTTTTTTTCTAAAAATGGCTTTTTCTTTGTTGGTTATGACTCGTGCAGACCGGAGTTGTGCATTTAGCAACATTACTACCTCCCGCAAACGTTGTCACCACGTCTACCGTCTTTTGAGCGCAAAAAGATCAAGCGGCGAAGGCGAATCTAGTGGAAATAATGTTAGGAGTGGCATGACATTCTGTTATTGACTCAACGCTGCGGCTACATGCGTACGCGGGAAACAAACCTGCGGATAATATATTCATCGAAACCTCATTTTAAACCCAAAAGGGATTAAGGCTCGCCCGCCTGTGTACTTGCACGCCTAATTTGCATGCAGATTGAAAAGGGAAACGCAAACTGCTTTCATGTAATCACGGCTGGCTGCTCTTTAACCTGCTCTGAACCCAATCGACCTTTTTCAGAGCAGGTGCAGCGGCAGGCGCGGCGGGAGGAAGTTCCCACTCTTCCTCCAGCTGCTGGTGAAACGACACACACAAAAAAAAAATATAATAATTTTAATCACACACGCATCTGTACAGATTTTGCTCCCACTTTAGCAATCAGTGATTTCATGATATGATTTCAATTAGTATTTTTATTTGCAGCATAAATTTGCTGTGTAAGAAAGCTTGAACAGTCTGACTTACAGTGTCATGTACGGCGCCTCCTCTCCCATGTTACACCATAATCCTTTTTCTGTATTCATTACCAGCCCACTGCTGACGACATTGGCCGTCTTTTCCTTCTTTATGTAATATCGATTGTATGTTTGTTTATGCATGCAGTCATTCACGTATGGATTAGTTTATTTCTTTTTAAGACTCAAAATTTTGATATGTAAGTTTGCGCCACAAGAATCGACTCTCCTGCAAGAATAAACTTGCCGTCGATGTATTATGTGCAATGTTTTCACTGTCCAACAAAAATCATGTGTATTTTTTATTTTTTTTTTATCAAAAACCGAAGTGATTTTTCTTATTTTCATAAAATATGAATGCTTTTTATTGGACAGTAATGAATCAACCTGTTGAGTTTTCTCTTGCTCGTGTAGCCTTTTATTCTGAAAATGTTCATTTATAACGTGAGTTTCTTTTCATTAGAATTTAGTAGGATTTCATACAAAAAATCAAAAATATTGGTTACTTTTTTAATTATTTAATTTTATTTTTTTTCGTACAGAAAAAATGGAAATTTGGATTAGAAAAATATTATTCTATTTTTATATATTTAAATATATAATATTTTGATTCAAAAAGGTCCTGGAAAGTATTCCAGTTTGATTGCAGTACACTTTTTGCATTTTGTTGGATTTCCTACTAAATTCATCACAATGAAATCTCACCACTGATGATGTTGTTTTCTGCTTATATCTCATGTCTGACTGTCTAAAACGTGACATTAGTTTTTTTCTGAATGTTTTTGTTAATATGCCTGATTTATCATGCTGCTAACTGAATTAACCATGTTTTTTTTAATTCAAAGTATATAAACTTTTTTTCTCCTGTGCTTAAAATATATAAACGGCACTAACTAGTGTAGCTATAAACAGCCTAAACTTGACTTCTCTAACTGTTGCTCTTAAAAAAAAAAAAAAAAAAAATCGAATTAAAGTAAAGATACATTTAACTGACCGATGCTTAACCAGCTTGTTAAAGGTGTTAGCTATCATAACTCTGTTTCTAACCATGTGATCTTTCAGCTTGCAGACGTTAACCTTTAACCTGTCTCTCCAAATTCTCTGAAGGACACTATGATAATGAACGACTGGCTATTGCTAGGCAAAGAATCCCGTACAGACTCGGTCGGGTAGTTGACGAGTGGCTACTCGATAAAGGTAAAAAAAAAAAAGAATTGATTGGTTAATTAATCCTTGAACTAACTAGTGATTAACCATTCCCCCAAGAGCGGCGCAGCGCCACAAGACAATTGTGACAAGGATCAAGTTATCCAAATGCGAAACAGTCGCCAAATTTAATTGGACCGTCTAATGATCTGCCAATGACGAAGAGCGCTCAAATCAAATGATCAAATGTTGTCACCAAACGTTTTAAGTGTTTCTTCCTCGTCACGCTTGCACCTTGTGGACCAGCTGCACCCTTAAACTGATTTTAAACCAATGAACTTAAAAAACTCATAACCCATAACCAGCACCCCCCCCACCCCCCATCGTCCCTTTTAACCACTGCCATTAACCTGCGAGGGAGTGTTAGGGCCACGCTGAAAAGAAAAAAAAAAGAAACAACCGCTACAAGATCAATCTGGACACATTACCGAAACTAAATTGTCATTTTAAAGTCACCATATGGCTCGAAAAAAAAGACCCAAGTCATAATGTTAGGAGGAAAAACGTAAAAAAGTCATGACTGCACTTCAAAGTTGTAATATTACAAGAAAAAAAAATATCTGAAAAAGGGATAATGTGACAGAATGAGAAAAATAACGGGAAAATATTTTATGAGAATAAAGTCGAAATGATGCAATAAAAAGTCATTTTTCCAGAATAAATTTGTAATGTTTGTAGAAGCAAATTAGCCACTGCAGAAAGAGATTAAAATGAGCCCATCCAATGCACAGTCTGGCAGGCTTGACGTTCAATTAAAACTGACTTTATTCTCATAATATTTTATAAACAGTACAGTATTACTTTTTTTTTTTTTTTACTTGCACATGAAATTATATTCTTGTAACATTACAACTTAAGTCTCGTTAGCTTTCTTCTCAGTGTGGCCCTAACATTCCTTCGTCTTAACTAGATGTGTAAATGTGTGTAATAAATTTGTTTTTAATCTTTAAAGTGTGCTGCACTTTGACTCGTGCCAGTAAAATGTGAACTAATCGCCCCCCCCCCCCCGCCCCTTAAACCGATGTAAGCGAAACCTCTCGATGTGATCGCCCTAAGTGAACCAACACCGCCCCCCCCCCCCCAACCTCTTCCACTTGTTCCCATCGGCCTTGTGATGTTGGCTTCCCGTGTCCACGACAGTGACCATGTCACAGCCCCGCCACCCCCCCCCCCCGCCACCCCCAGCTTCAGTTCAGCCCGTGACAAAAGAGGCCTGACAGGCTGCTGAAATGGATCACTGTTTGCAGCCACCAACTTTGCTAATAAGTATTCTCCTGAAACGGGCCCAATTACTGCACTCCTCTCGCTGATGTAGCTTATCAGCGTAGCTGCTGTCAGTGGCGCTGTTACAAGACATTGTCCCTCGCAGGAGTTAAGACAATTGGACTGGAGGAGAACTCAGGAGTTTTAATGGCTGCGGAATTCACTGGTCAGTGGAGTTTAGCCTCCATTTTGGGGGATTTTTTTTTTCCACTGCCCTGAAGCCAGTGACTTCAGTTGTAATCATGGCCTCTGTTTGATAAATAAAGATCCAGTTTGAAGCCCCGCCCCATTCCAATGCGAGGAATCAAATGTCAAAATGCATAAATAGGGATCTAAATATAAGCACCTCCTATTCTTATTGTAACCTGCATGATTAAAGTGTCAATCCCCTCGTTTAACGATGAAATTTTTTTGTAAATCACTCACACCAACATGGTTTCAAGTTGTACACCCGTGCCACCCACATGATTTTTTTTTTACATTTGCTTTACTTTTTTTTCTGTCCCTGTCTATCAACTTCTCTCTGCCTGGCTTGTAGGAAGACAGCTGACCATCTTTAACAGCCAAGCCGCCGTTAAAATCGGCGGCCAGGACAAGGGCCGGCCATTCCAGGGTCAGATCTCTGGCCTTTATTACAACGGGCTGCAAGTGCTCAAACTGGCGGCGGAGAATGACCCCAGCGTGCAGGTGGAGGGCAACCTCCGTCTGGTGGGCGACGCGCTCTCCGTGCTGACCACCGACACCACCTCGGCGACCCCGCTGGCCGTGTCCGACATGTCCACCACCATCATGGAGACCACCACCACCATGGCGACCACCACCACCCGCAGGCAGCGCTCACCCAGTTTGCGGGACAGCATCTCTCAGGTCAGAAAAAAAAACAAATTGGAGCCAACCACTATCATGTGGCAATTACAAAATCCATCAATACTAGAGAACAACACAATAACAACTGTGCCACGTACATCATCTGGAGCAGTTCGGAATCGATATTTATATGGCAGCTTCATTGTCACTATTTCATGGTAACATTTGAGGATACAAGGACTAAAAATGACAAAAAAATAAATTGTGAGTTTACGCTATTGTGTTGCCTTCGCTCTGGGAGGAGATCTCCGTTGTACAACTCATCAGACAATGAACACGGAGACGGGGAGAGTGAGTCAAATTTGGAGGGATAGGTTTTAAGAAGACATTTTTACTTCTTTCCATTAGGTCATCGTAATAGGACTCAAATGTATCAAGTGCGTTGAGGACATCTGTCTCACAGTCAAGAGGTTTTGAGTTCAAATCTCTTGTTTTGGCAACTTGCGTTTGCTATCCACAACGATCGTGAATGTTTGTCTGCCTGTAAAAGGCTGATCGGATCTATTGAGTGACGTGGAAGTGAACGTATGAGAAGGTGGAATTGACTAGCTATTAGCGGACATTAGCATTAGCCACTGTGGTGCACGGTGGCAGTGTTAGTTGAGGCGACCGGTAGATGTGTTTTTGACTATTCTATTTTGTTACCATTTGTTTAATAAACCGATCGAAAGATGTTTCCATCCTCCCTATCGTTATATCGCCTTCAATGGATTACAATTAGTTCTAACTAGCGGTGGCAGGCTATATTCAATTAGCTAGCGATGTTCACCGGAGACAGTTGAACTGTAATTTACAGTACAATAAAAAAAAGAATTAAAAAAACAAATACAGGATGAAGTGAACGTGGGAAAACTGTACTTGAAGCCTACGCGTTCTCTGTGAAATTCAAAAGAGTAATCCTAATCAAGCAGATAATGCGACATGTTGTTTGGGAATGAATGTCGCACAATGAGAGAAATATTCAGTGGGAAAGAAAAATTAAAAACATTTGCTTTCTCATTGTGTGACTCGAATATTATGACTAATTAAAATTTCAGGGTCTAAGTCTCACAGGAGGATTACATTTCTTTTGTGCTCGGGTTCAACGGAACCCGAGCGCTCGCAGCGTTGCGCTGGAACTGGTGGCCAAAGGTGCTGTGAAAGCTTGAAATTGCTTTCCAACTTTTCCAAGTCACAATAACTTCTTTTGATGCACAACATTTGTCAGCATAAGCGCTCAATTGCCGGCAATAAAAGAGTGCATATTATTACGATTATGTTCGGTTTGACCAATAAATGTTGACAGAAATTGAGTAAATAAAACGGACTACAACACAAATCACATGATTAATTAGAGCCATTGTGATTTATTTTAGTGTTTAATGAATATGTTCAGTCTTTTTTTTTTTTTTTTTTTTTTTTGGGGCCGCCACGCCTGGATAACACAGTTTGAATCTCAACTGATTCTGTATGAAGTTTTGCAGACTTCTTTTCAGATGGATTCATTTGCATTTCTCTTGTCTGGCTTCCCTTCACCTTTGAATAGCCTTCATATAATTTCAATTCATCCAAGTGGACCTTCTGTTCACCATTCTGTTCAGGTTTATACTAAGGTCGCTGAGTGCCCAAAGCCTCCTCCTAAAAAAAAAAAAAAAAAAAAAAAAAAAAAAAAAAAAAAAAACATTGATTTAGCATGAGACAATTTGTTATTGCAAGATGCAGCTTACAAACTATCGAATGCCGGTTGGGAATTTGGTTTTCAACATAACAGCTCCTCCTTAGAAACACGGAAGACTCTGCCATGGGGGCAAAAAATGAAACGTAGCAGAATATGTGCACATTTTCTGTTTGTTCTTTCACTAGCATCGCTCCAAGCTCCAAACACTGAAGTGGCTCATTGAAACACTTTGCAACATTTTCGTTTTCACACACGGCAAACAAGCTCATAGGGCAGTGAGCAGAGGGAATTTGAGTTTGTAAAATCAGCTTGCTTCTTTTTTTTCCTCCTCCCCCCCAACCCCTCCACCCCCACACACAGCCGCAAAACTCGGATGATATTCTGGTGGCATCAGCTGAGTGTCCAAGTGACGATGAAGACCTTGAAGAGTGTGAACCGGGAACAGGTGGGTTTTCTCTGGCAAAAAAAAATAAATAATGATGTGTAGTTCCATGGGTAGGAGTGAAATAGCTCAGCACAAATTTCTGTTTTTACGCTAGGTGCTCTAATCAATGCTCAATTAATCACCGGGTGCTGTCCACTTGAAAATAAACGCCTTGCTGTCGAATGGATTGCACCTTAAAAAAATAACGCTTTGAAAATAGTGTGACAAAAAGCAACACGACCGTGTTTAACCTGCCATTGTATTCATCAACTTTTTTTTTCTTAAACACTGCTTTTCTTTTCGAAGCTGTAGGTCTTGCTTTATGAAAAAAAAAAAAAAAAAAAAAAAAAACATGGCCGCTATCTCCAGACAGTGATGCTTTAAGGGAGGCGTGGACAAACTACGGCCTGGGGGCCACATGTGGCCCGTTAAACGTTTTAATCCAGCCCGCCAAACTTGAAAAAAAATTAAATGAATAAACCTTGTTCACGTTGTATTTTCTAAATACATATATTTTGTTGTAATGCTTTTGTTCACTTTCATTTAAATTTTTTTTCCGTCCATCTGCTCCCCTGTGTCAAATTTTCTAACCCATTGTGGCCCGCCATTCAAAACGTTTGCCCGCCCCTGCTTTAAGGATATACCTTAAAAAAGTGCCTCACACATACCTTTGAGTCTTGCTAACTGCTTTGGGGCGCCAAATCTCATCTCGTCTTACGATCATTACTTTGGCTACACTGTCCAGGCAGATTCATCCATCATAAGTGACAGCGAGGACACAAGAAGTTTTTGCAATAAGGAACCGAGAATCAAAGGACACGCGGAGAGAAATTACGAGTGTGGGGCCGCTTCCATCCTCCAATTAATTGATGTGGTGTACATATTAGAAGTGATAAAGTATTCTCGGCATCAGTCATGCTCCTCCCAGGCATTTGCACAAATGTCCTCTCAAGTAGACGCCGCCTTCAAATAAGTACCTGCAACTCATTGCAGTTGAATAAACACAACCCTGGCCACTATTCAAATAGTGCAAATGGCCCCGGTACAAATTACCGTCTAAAAATGTTATTGTAATGCTTTCAAGCCCAGAAGACGCGGGCCATTATTTCCAAAAACGAGACGGACAGCAGCGGAGTACGTAAACGCTCTTTGAAAATAGCAAAGACGGACGCATGCGGTATATTCTTTTTCTTTCTTTTTGGATTGTCGTTACTCGTGTCTATTGCTATCATCAAAATCTAATGTCTTCTACTAATTAGCTGCATTACTTTTTGTGTCCAATCCTACTAAATTCTCGGGAGAACAAGATCCGGTGTTATTGAGTCGTTAAGAATAAATGATAGCGGCCAGAGCATGAGTTTATGGCTCCGCTAGTGCAACAATTTCAATAGTTTTGCCATATTGAAGCGCCGTCAATAGTTAACATGATCATAGCAATTTTTTTTGTTGTTAACATTAATTTAATTCAGATTACGATGGGGAGGACATTGCAGGCACAAATAACACCCGCGATGAAATGTCACAACATTGCATGAACCTTTGTATATCACGTGGTATTTATTTACATAGAGTACATCGTAAGCGGGTTTGGGATTTATCGAATGGGATGTCGACAGCCATTCTGGCCCATATTGTATTCATTAAATGAGATCGCTTCCTTCTTAAAGTGGAGTGTCACTCATTTCCACATGCATAATAAATGCAATTGAATTGTTTATTGCGTGTTATTTGCTTTCAGCAGCCGTCTTGTATATTTGTGTCCTCATGTGAGCCTTTTGCCGTATTTAAAACGTTGACTTCAGATACTTTATCAAAGCGCCGGCTTTCATTTGTCTATGGCCTCGTGTCGTTCATTTTGAATAGTCACGTGGCGTAAACTGATCATAAAGGAAAAGAAAAAAAAATCACTGATATGCTGGTTAATGCTCATTTCTTCTTTACTGATATTCTACTTAATGAGCAGATTGTGCCTCTGCGGTAATGAGCGCAACTGTTCAGGCGGAATTTTAATGCTTTTCTAATTTAGGATCCCCCCCCTACCTTTTCTGTTTCCCTTTTAGGAGGTGAATTAGTGTTGCCTATTATAACAGTGGATTCCCTTGAGCCCCCATCCATCGCCACCCGTTACCCCGTCATCCCTCCTCCCCCTACACTCCTGTCCCCCCTCGAAACCACCAAAGAGTCTGTGATAGTCCCTCCTCACCCTTCCTGCCCCCCAGACCAGGAGGACTGTGGTGACGCCGTGGAGGTCTCGGCCTTCGGCTCCGGGGAGATGACGGAATCCGATGACGAGGACTTTTACAATAACAACTCCCCGTTGGTCACTGACAGGACAGTCCTTCCGCCACCTCCCGCCGCCGGTGAGGGCGGAGTCCATAAACCCCGCCCCTTACCCCCTTATGTTCCCACCACCAACCCCGACAAGCTCCACATCCCCGCAGGCAAAATGAACACCCGAGACCAGGTGCTTCTGCCCCCTGCTCCCCCATCCTCCCGAAACACACCGGGACTAACTTACCCCCCCAATTTTCCCCATGTGCCCACAGCCGACCCCACAGCCTCCGACGAAAAGATCCAACCGGGCGCCGTGGAGGTGATCAGGGAGTCCAGTAGCACCACGGGCATGGTGGTTGGTATCGTGGCTGCTGCTGCTCTCTGCATTCTAATCCTCCTCTATGCCATGTACAAGTACCGCAACCGGGACGAGGGCTCCTACCAGACAGACCAGGGCCACAATTTTGCCAACAATTTCGCAGTGGAAGGCAACGGAACGGTGGTCAAAGACAAAAGCACAGCGACGGCCTCGGCGGCCAAGGCAATCACAAAGGGCAAAAAGAACAAGGACAAAGAATATTACGTATGAGTAGGCGGGCGAGGACTGAGATGATGTGAGGGTGCGCCACTTTCAAATCACCTATAGCTCTTTTATTTTTTTTTCTTAAATTGCGGTTGGATGTCAGACATTTCACAGGTAACTAAAGGCAACTGTCAGATGCAGACTGGAGTTAACACAAACATTTCCCCTCACAGTTGCGCAGTTACCACGATGCTGTCATCCATCATCCACCTCTTGGAAGTGCATCATTTTTAAGTGTTAACAACCTACGAAGAGTCATATCCAGTGTTGCTTTGTATATAGCACGGATATGATGTAGTGAAAGGACCGAGGTTGAGTTGCCGCTGTGTTTTCTTTGTAATCTGTCTCAAGTGTCCAAGTCCTCCATTTTGACAGAGAGGCAATAGAGTGTGAACACAACCCTGTTCAAATAGATGCTTTACTGATGTTGGATAAAATAACTTAGCAGAGACAAAATTATATGTTCTAAAGGGAAAATGACTTATATAAAAAAATGAAACTGTGCCAATTTTTGGGGCAATACCTGAATGTCAGCATAGCATAAACCGACATGAAATCCCACATAAGCAAATCCATGTGCACCAGTCATATTTCTGGGTTTGCTTCATTAGAAATTAAAAAAAAAAAGGTATTTGGTGTAAGACTAAGAACGAAAAAGCAATTTTACAGGGGCCTTGGCACCGCATGCTTGAGGCTGAATTAATATGTACGCCTTCAAATAATTTGTTCAATCATCTTTTCTTTAATTAAAGCTTTCAGTCTTTTTTGGAAGCTGCCAATGGGTCAATCGAAACGTTTAATCCAACAATACGGTGAAGCCTTTTGTTGATTCGGATCTTTGCTCTGGGTCATCGTCATGCTGAAAATTGAGACTCCTCTTCGGTTTCAGCTTTGGAACAGTATACAAGATCCTCGACCTTGAGAAATTGCCCACTTTCAGCTGAAGAAAAACAACCCCAAATGTAATAAATCAGAACATTCTTCGACATCTTATTAATTTCAGGGTGCACACACTTATACAAGCAGCTTTTATTTTTTTCCCTAAAAGAATAGTCATTGCCAAAAAGTCCAGGCGTGAAATGTTACTTTGTCTCTTTGTGGTGCTTTTATGAGCAACCGTCGCTTATCATGCTCAATCAGTCACTCAGAGAGCTTTATGAATTTCAAAGGATCAAAGTAAAGCATGTCAAATACAAAGAAATTGTCCCACAATTTGGTGGACACGTCGACAAACAAGTTTATAGTGGCAATTTAACTAAAAACTCATTTTTGCCTCCTCAATCTGCTCAGATAACGGTCAAAATTTGTAAATGTTAAACATTTTAATATTTCCGACCGCAAGTAGTTAACTCCGACGAAAAATGCACTGATAGAAAGTCAAAGAGATACTGGTTGTGTAACTCAATACAATAAAAATGAAACGGTGTAGCGTTTGCAACCACAGTGAAGCTAGCAAATAAGCTAACAGTTAGCCTAGCTTCTTCTATTTCTGCTATTTCTTCTTTGTGTTTTTCGTCAAAGTAATACCAAGTGCCAAACATTACTTTTTTTCTTTCAAAAAGGTCACTTTGGCAAACTTCAAATGACTTTGCACATTCCTTTTTCCGTTGGGTTATTTTTCAAGCTATTAGAACGCGGTTGTGTTCACATTCCAAAGCCACTGTCTGTAATGCAGGACCGACACCATTGTTGAGTTTTATGTGGTACACGAGCAAAAAAGAAGGAAGCCTTTCATTTCTGTATGAGATCATCTCCTCGGCCGTGTTGCATAATGTGGGTTTGAAGCCAAGCCACCACCCGACCCTCCCCCCAGCCTGCCCTGCCTCTGTCCGCAAGAGATGAAAAATCGCAGGATGTTTCGAAAGGGATATCACTCAACACCTTGCAGTGAGACGGACGCGAGTCATTTATTTCTGTGTGGTCGGTGTAGCGTTTAATTCCAAAATAGGGGTAAATGTGAAAAGTTCTGTCTACACCAAGTGAAGGTATATCTGTAAACATTGCTTGTATGTATATATAGAGGCTAGCACACTCAAGAGGCATTGTGGATGCAAAGTTCCGGAGAAGAATCAGCGTCCGAGATGCTCGTCCCGCTCCCACCTCCCTCACAGCTTTCACAATGACGACCCAAAAAGGCTGCGGCCCAATTTTCGGACTGCGAAACATTTTCCCCATCGTTGCTTCTTGGAAAGTGACTATGAAGCCAGCTCACTGTCCATCTTGTACCCTCCATGGAGAAAAAAAAAAAAAACTATTAAGGGATGATCCAAAAGCACACAGGAAATGTAAACATATCGTGGAGACATAGATATTCCTTGTAAAGCAGACAAACATGTATTGTTTTTTTTCTATCAGTGACTTAAAGACTATTCCATGAGATGAATAATTGATGATGTGTGAATTGTATTGATATTTCTCTGATATTTCGATGTACCTTGTCACCGCTCCTCCTAACACGTCCCATTTTAGATTGCCTTGGACTCCGACAAAAAGCACACACTCTCTCCTCTGATAGCTGCAAAAGACATCTTGTGTTCCTGCATCATTCATGGCTCCGATTAAGCAGAGAAAACACGAGGATGGGACAAACTGATGTTTTTGTTTTATTGCATTGTGCATTTTATATGTGCTGAATCTGTTACTCAATGGATCTAATAATATAAAGCCATTACCTCTGTTGGGTTTTGTCTACATTGACTTATTATTCATGCTCTGTGATCCCCTGTTCCTTTTTTTTGTTTTGTTTTGTTTTTTTATGAAAAGTGCCATTCGACGTGAGCTGCTCTGTGCTCGGAAAAATATTCCATCCCTCACTCATTGCTATTGTATAGTGTTCATGTGAAATGGATCTCAATATGTGTACAGAACGTGCATAAAGATACAAAAAAAAAATACACTTGATGATATAATTTGTACACGGTTGTGTGGTGTGCTACTTCTTGGACAAAATGCGATGTCTTTGTATTGATGATTATGTTGGGCGAGAATTTAGAGTTCACCGCAATTTTACGATCAGGTCAAACATGATTAAGTCAAGCAATTACATTCTTATTATTCGATGCATAAATCATGTTACTCTCCCGGTACATCATGATGAATTTGACTAAAAGGTAGCGCTATTCTACCAGTGACTAGGTGGAATAAATGCGTTCAATAAATTTTCACTGGTGTGGTTTTACACACGGGTGACGAGGTGAACGTGCTTTTACACGGAATAACGGCGTTTCGTACAAGTTTGTAGGTCATGATATGGATTACAAATGTCTCTTGCACTCGAGTTTCATCATCACGGGCTTCGCTCCCTGCTCTCATTTCCTTACTGAGTACTTCTCTCTTCTCCTCAGGCGACGCCTCGGTCGGGCCTGTTTGTGTGCTGATGTCCAACACTTAGCCTCAAATGAAAGCGTTTAGTTTTGTTGTTGTTTTGACTTCCTGGTGTGGAGAGAGATTTTTTTTGCAATGTGGAGGAAAGAGGTGAATTTGAATTTACAGTGCTGGGAATGTGAGGAAAAATGAATTATAGGTCGAGATTTTAACTAGATACCGAAATATCTTTACGCCGAGTAGCTCCGCCTTCATGGACAGTTGGGAAAGAGCACATCTTATGTAAATACTAATTAATACAGATTATGACTTCCATCTATGAATCATAGATGGTGTTAATGTCGTCAGTGCTGTGGAATTCTGCCACATTTACATTACACACGGCATGAGAAAATACACGTCTGAAGACTGTACTGCACACTTGTCATAATTCACCAATCCTGTTTTCGCACATGCACCGACTTCAACGGGTTGAATTATTTTAGGTGTAAACTATGTGCTCGGGCGCAGTCATGGTTTCTATGCTGTTTGACTACCCCCTGCTGAAAAGTTAAAGAATTGTAGAATGAAGACGAGTTGTTACCTCCATAAAGAAGCTTTGAAGTTTTTGCCTAAGGAATGATATGTTCTAAGCAGTGGAAAAACACGGGATAATCTTCCTATAGTTTATAAAGCCTCATGGATTTTTTACAGCAAAGTGTGTCAAAGTCACGGCGAGGTCAAATGCGCAACGCAAAAACATCAATCACATCTACAAACAGGTTGTCAATGTCTTTAAATGAAGACACAGAGTTTATATTTGCTAGACAATGTCACCAAGTACACCCACAAAGTGTGTCAGAAAAGTTCCAGGAGCTTAAGATGTATTTCCAACTCACAACCTATAAGTTTGCTTTTTCAGTGTGGTCCAGAAAATCAAACAGCATTTCAGCAAAAAATATCTTGCATTTGCTTCATTGAGAGCGTGAGAAGACGCGGAAGTTATGGCAGGACACCTCAAAGTTGTCTGCTGCCAATGCCCTGAGCATCTGACAGTTCCTTGCCGACAAGAACATCGCCTCGCAGGAGCAACCTCCCTGCTCACTCGAGCTGGCTCCATGTCATTTTATTTTCCTCTTTCCCAAACTCAAGGCTGTATATCAAGGAGGCCGGTTTTGAAGACTCAAGTAGCTGGTTGGAGCCCATACTCGCTGACGCCTGGAGAAAGGCAAGGCTGAACCCTGGCCGCTGGTCAATTAAGGCACATGTTGCAATACAGAAAATAATTCACATTCACGTCATCATGCAATTCTATTACTCATAAAAGCAACACATAAATACAGTGGGAACGCTGGTCCACGGCCTAACGAGAGTGCTCGAGTGCACTAGAGTGCTTGCTCTCTATCCTGTGGACTGTGGACCAGCGTCTTCCAATATGTTTTGTTTCGTGAGTGGGTCCACATAACAGAGACACTTCAGGGAACGTCAACTAAACACAACAGCCAAGCACATGACAATTGAGCACATATGTTTTCCACTGGAACATATTTGAGTGACAGGTAAAAAGTACAGTGAGGAAAGTTTTTAGCACATTCAGCAGACAGGCCAACACTATTCTCTGTGGTGTGTCAAATTTATAAGACATTATTTTCATTTTGCAGGGACTTTAATCAGCAAATTATCGCATAAAAAATCTATAACATAAATTGCTCATTTTTTTACTATCCACAATATATCAAGCAAATTATTTCATTCGATAATCACAAATTTTTATGGGATTGGGGATATTAAAAGAATGCAACAAATGTGACTTATTGTAAATACTCCTGAACATTTGTAAAAAAAAAAAACAAAAAAACAGTGAACCCGTGAGCCACACTTTGTACAACCCTGTTTGAAGATTGTTAATCTGTACCTAATAAAGTGATCAATCAACGCCATGCTGGCCCATTTTAAATTTGAGGCGTGAGCCCCGCCCAGTGACGTCATGCAATGTGACCAATCAGCGTCATGGGAATATCGCTCGCCGATTACTCATTTGAGCGTGCGTGCGCGCGCGCGCTCGTGTGAGTGAGTGAGCCAACTAGTTGTTGGCTAGCATCTTAGCAGCTACATTTAGCTTGTTTTTCCGAAACATTGAAACACAGTCCATGTTCTCGACAAAGTTCCACTTGACGTTCACCATGAATGGGCACTCCCTTTAAGAGTTTTTGTCCGCCACACTAAAATGTCAAAGAAGACCAGAGAGCCTCGGGAAATAAGAAATTAGCCCACCGTCAGTGAGGGGAAAAGTCTGGCTTTATCTCACAGCTTTTGTTTTTTTTTCCGGACATCGCTCGCTAGCATCCTGGGGAAGGAAAGCTCTGAGATTTTTTGCGAGGAGTGGATGCGGAAGACGGATATGAGGCAAGCTGGACGGCTAAAGCTAACACTTCGCTGATCTTGGATTGAAATGTGAGGAGCGTTTCAACTTCGATCTTAAGTGTTCATCCTGTCAAGAGAAAAGTGAGCTCATGTTAACGTTTGTAACAGTGACTGTTCAGGTCTTTGCTCATGTTCCGACGACTACTTATTTATTTCCCCTGCTAACGAGAGTGACAGCGAGCAGATTGGATTCCAGCTACTGGAGGCCTAGCATTAGCTGGTTTGTAGCTTCAGTCATCTCGTTTTTTTAACACCGATTGTCAACGTGTGTGTTGGTGTGTACTGTGACTATCGATTGTGTCCGCACACACGCCGCGGTGATTGCAGGTGTTGGTACTTCGATCGGTTCCAGATTGTCCTGATCATATCAAATCATAGTCACGAGCTAGGCTAAATTGTTTGTTAGCTTGGTAATGCCTCTTAGAAAAATGTCATCTAGTTGGGAGAACACTATAATGGGGCCCTTAGATCTGAGATTTCTTTTAAACAACTCAAATCATTCGTTCTGATTGTTTTCAGAGATGTGTTAGTTGAACTGCATTGTGGATTATAACTGTAGTGGTTTACAAGTACAAAGCATCCTAATCAAATGTGATTTTTTTAGAATATTTTGACCCACCAATTTACATGGAAAAGAAACGCCTCTCAGGGTGATGCACGGTCATTGTACTGTACACTTTTTTAAAGATAAATACAGTCGGATTCATAATTATTGGGACACTAACAAAATTACCATCTTTGCTCTGACCACCAGTAAAATGGATTCGAAAGGAAATGAAAAGCACGTGCTTTAACTCCAGACTTTCAACATATATTTGGGGGGATTTACTTCCAAGCCAGGTTAACGTGTGGGAATTATATGTGCCTCCCACTTTTTGAGGAACAAATATAAAGGGATAATTGGTTGCTCAGCTGTTTAATGGCCAGGTGGTCTTATATGGCTGCCAGTGGAAATGGTTCCATGGTAATTATTGATGACATGGCTGCTGACAAAAGCATCAGGATAAATTCTGAAATGTTTTGGCCCTCCTCATATTCAGCCAAATGCATCAAAACTCAGGGGATGAACTCCCATGTATGGTGGGTGATGTATGCAATGAAGTATTAACAAGTAGTTTTATTTATGATCATCAATTTGTTGCATTAATATTGGTGTCTTCAAACGTGGAAGCAATGTTTGAAAGTGTTGTAAATACATTCAAAATTGTTGTGGAAAGTCTGCAGTTAAAACACATCTTGTTGGTTTCATTTCAGATCCACCGTGGTGGTGTTCAGAACTAAAAAGCTGAGAAATGTCTTTGGACCTGACTGTATGCTTTAATGTCAGAAAATACATTGACATGTTATTTCTATTTGCATGTTTGCAGCATTCTTTTTGGGGGGGGATTCTGGTGACACCGTGACACTTCAGGTTCATTCTGAAATTTCACCCAAAAGCCTTTCAAATCTGATGTACACACCGTGTTTGCGCGTGTTTTGCTTCCAAGTTTATTTAACGCATCAAATGCTGTGATCTCTCTTCCAGATGAGTGTTTTCTCACACACTCGCTGGGTTGCCAATGTGCTACAACGTCACTCACTTGAATACCCTTCAAGGATTCGACTCGAGTCGCATGGCATCATCTGCGCGGGGAGGGAGCACACAGCGGTGCCAGGATGTGCAAAGACTCCTGACCTTAACTGAAGTGTGCGCACATCCAAGACTCAGAAGTGTTATTCTCCATGAGAAAGTCTCGCTTGGTTTGCCATCCTCAATGGAAGTGCCATCATAGACACAAAACACTGTGGCTCCAATTCCACAGTTTTCTCAGCGGCCGTGTTGGAGCGGCTCTTTCAGCTGTGGGTTCCCCCTGAAGGCAGTCAGATGGGCTCCCAGGCGCTTCAGATATTACGACAGGGCGTGTGGGCCTCGCTCACCGGCGGGTGGTATGTGGACCCCCATCAGAGCACCTTCTCCAACTGCTTCCATCTCTACCTGTGGATATTCCTGCTGGCCTTTCCCTTTCTGCTCTACATGGTGAGCACATTTCAGTTTATACGTTACAACAGTTTGAAACTGGCTTTTCAAATGCAATTCATTCGGGGGGTTAAAATCCTCTCAAAAAGCAGAAGAACTTTTATGTCGCTGATCCTGCGATCACTTTGTTAAAGTCTTGGGATCTGCTAAGGTCTTGCCGCTTTTTTTGTTTGACTTAATAGGATGTATTTTTCCGGAAAGAATCATTTGGACTCTAAACGGGGGCCATTTGCAGTGTGTGTGTGTTTTGTACAAATCATTTCATGTTCTTTTTCACAGGCTTTCCCCGCCAGCTTGGTGATAGCAGGTTTGTACTCCGCTGCCGTGGCCATTTTTTTCACCACCATCAAAGTGGTGAACTACCGGCTGCACGCCATGTTCGACCTCGGGGAGATTATCGAGAAGAAACAGGCCTCGCTCACAGCGGAAGTTCCAAGGACAGAAGAAGGGGACGAAGGTTCAGGCGGCCATGATGGGAGTCACCCCAGGTGTGTGTGTGGTTTTTGGCAAAACGAAATGATTTGAGTGAAATATCCCGGCCATATACTGGATATCCTTTCGATTTGCTTCAGGGATATTCATGCTGGTGTGGAGATGACCGTGTTTCGGAAGGTCAATTCGACGCCTCCGGTGCGTTGCAGCTCTCAGCACTCGCTGTTTGGACTTAACCAGGTGTCGGTGAGGAACATCAACTTGTTTACTTTGGCCCAAAAGAGTTTGATCGATTGTTCATCTTATTTTTATTATCCAGGAATTCTTGCCCCAACTTGAGGATTCAGGGGGAACAAAGGGTTGGCACATGTTTTATTCTTCAGTACTACAAAACCATATCTTAAGTACTAATGTATAACGTGACATTCTGCAGATTTAAACCACCCTGTCTTTGTTTACGTCAGATATCAACGAGTTAATGCGAGAACAGGGAAGCAATCATGTGATCGTTACCTCTGCTCATCGTGAAATGCTGCGGCAGAGTTCTCAGGACACCATCAGTAAGTCTGCTCGTGTTGTCTAAACTTATATCAAACAGCACTCACACTTTTATGCTGCTCGGGAGCCCTGCTGCCCTTCAGGACCGAGTGATAGTACATTAATAAATCCATCTGCATTTTAATCTGGTTTCCATCGCTGTCCTTGTGCAGGGGCTCCGAGCGTGGTCCAGTCCTGCATTGCTGCTGCTCTGGGAGGTAATTTCCCAGGTCTCATCGGACTCTCCGGAGTGGCGGCTGGATTTGGAGAACCAGGACAATATCTGTCCGTGCCCCCTTCACCTTCCAGTCAAGAAGATGGAGGCGAGAAAGAGCCATCGCAGCAGGTGGAGGTGCCGCAAAAGATTCCAGAGGATGATGGGTTGGCTTATTCTCCGCTCGGGCCGTCTGCTGAGTCTGGGAGTCTTGGAGACACCCCTCTTAGTCCCCTTATAAAGAGTAGCTTGAGCGAAGAGCTGAGTGAAAATCTCTTAGGGTTGGGCCTCGACCCGGTGGTGTTTGTGCCCGGGGCCGAGTACCCGGGCTGTCGTAGTGGGGTGGCATTAGCTGCCGGATCCACGGACAGCTGTTTCAGCGGCGGTGGGGCGGCCACGGATCGCGAGACGCTCAGCACTGTTAGCAGCTACCGCAGTGAAAAGACGGACTCCACTCAGCTTGAAAGTCCGTCGTTCAGCCAACCGAAGGTCACGGATGGACCGGCGTCTACTACGGCGCCAACGGCAGGCGCCAAGGTCCCGACGGACGCGGGCCTCCCAGCAGAACAGGATGGCAGTGATACGGATAACCTGTCGGACAGCGTGTTACTGCGTTCCCCCTCCAAAGATATCTCGCCCAGCCAGGCGCTCGACAGGACACTTGTTGAAGGAGACGATTTACCATCTGTACCTTCTGATATGATTGCACAACCCCCCACTTTCCGCAACTCTTCCCCCTCAAGTAGCGGCCACTCAGACATTTGTGATTCGGACCGAGCCGCCCCAGTTCCCCCCCTACCTCCTCCTCGGCAGGCCACTTCAGTGCCCTCAGGGCTGGCCCTGGGTTCAGTGTGCTCCGAGCCCTCTTTGCCCATATCCTCAACACCGTTCCTGCTATCCGATCAAGCTGCCCAGCAGGTCGTGCGGCCCAAAGACTTGAAGCTGCTGCGGGCCAGCGGCAGTAGTGTGGGACACAAGCCGGGCCGACGGAAAGCTCCGCGAAGGCGAGCCGGGGCAGGAAGTAGCAGTTTCGACTGCGGATCTTACAGGCGTCATCACAATCATCGACAACACAGAGATTACATCCCGGTGCGCAACAAGCTCGGTGCCAAAGCCTACAGCGAAAGTCTCTTTGAGGATTCCAGCGATGAGGACGACGGCAGCGACATGAGCGCCGCATCCAGTCTCGGCTCTCAGCGGCGCTTTAGCTCAGATGAAGACGACTCCAGTTCCTCTACCTCCTGCTACTCTCCAGAACTCGCCAATGCTGGCGCCGCATTACAGCTCCCCCCGGCTGCTCAACCTCCTGCTCCGCGGGAAGGGGATTTGGCCGAACCTGCCGGCCCCCCACATTCCCGTGCAGCTCAGCGCTCTTCGAGCACCGCCAGCGCTAAGACGCACGCCAGGGTGCTCAGTATGGATGGGGCGGGTTCAAGTCAGAGCAGCACAGCGGCTCCGCCTGCAGCTCTGCATACGATGCCCTCCACTTCCACCCCTGCTCCTCGCACCCTCACCATCTCCAAGTCCGACTTGGAAGCCCGCACCATCCACATCGATTGTTTCCCGGTATCTCATCCTCATCGGCTGGATTCACTCGGAGGCTCTTGGACTGGCAACCAGATGGGCTGGCGAGCAGGAGAGTTGACCGAAGAGGGGGCGGTAGGCGGAGGTGAGCTGATCTTTGTGGCGCCTGTTTTCGGGATAGCCAACTATAGTTTCAAAATGTCTCAGACATGTTTGTATGCTCTGAGCTGTTCTGGTCAGCTCGCTATTTTGTGGTTTGGCACAAGCGTTCATCCGCTGCATAAGTAGTGTGACATCATTGAGTAACAGTCTAATTCGCCATGAAAAGTGTTTCTTTATTTTGTTTATTTTTTTTTTTTAAACAGAGTCACCTTTCTTGCCATAATTTTTTTTTCACATCATGCTTTACCATTTCCCAGTCAACAAGCCACGCTGCGTCTACACCACTAGTTTGGTTCCATACAACTGCAGTTTGAGTTCTTTTGATACCTGTTTGGAATGAAATCACGTCATGGCCTCTTTGCAGCTCCAGAAGACGGCGGCAAACACGACTCAGTCAGCAGCGTGAAGAGGACTCAAGCCATCCGCAGGAGACACAATGCAGGGACCAACCCGACACCTCCACCCTCCACCATGGGATCCCCTCCTAGGTCAGTCCCAAGCGAGGATGCTGATTTATTTTTGCTTTGTAAAACCTTCAAATTGAAAGCTGTTATGTCTGTCTTTGAACCGGTAGTCTCCAGGACCTCCAAAGGGCTCGGACCTCCTCCAACTCGCGGACCCGCAACCTTCCCTCTGCCTTACAGTTTGCCTCATCACTTCTTCTCCCCCGCAGCGGCATCCACGAGGCCTCCACCTTCGACGACACATCAGAGGGGGCCGTGCACTACTTTTTTGATGAGAGCGGTGAGTTTGTGGCTTTCAAGGAATGAGCGTGACGTTTTCGGGAAAAAAGCCGCTTTGCTCTTTTCGTGTCTGGAGATTAATGAGAAGATCAATGCAACTTTCATGTCTGTCAGTTAAATTGGAAGAGAGGCGCCTTTTGAGAATCAAAGCAGGGAAACAGCTGGAAATTGATTTCCTTTTTTTTTTTTCTCTCTCTCTTTTTCTGTCCATCGTGTGTCAGGAGTGAAGAGGTCCTACACGTTTGGGCCCGCTGGAGGAGGTTATGAGGACCCAGTTCAGTGAGTTACAACGCTTACTATTCATTAGCTCATTATTTGAGCTTTAATTTAGGGGTGAAACATTTCATGGAGTAATTTGTGTGCCTCAATTAAAAAAAAATAATAATCTGAATTGTTTTTCTGCCTCGGGTACCCGTTTATTTGATGACAAATGACAAATAATATAATTTAATGTCTTGCTTGCAGAGAAAGGGAGAGGCAGTCCCAGTCCTCAAGCTTCACCTCCACCGAGGTCCAAGAAGGAGCTCCAGTCCTGTCCATGCTGCAGCCCAGACCGGTCGTCCTACAGGGCATGCAGGTGCGCAGGGTTCCTTTGGAAATGCCCGAGGTGAGTTATTTTGTTTTTTGGTTTTTCTTCTTGTCAGCATCTTCTAAAATTCAATGTCTGCTTCTCAACTTGTTTCCAGTTCGACCTGGATCACGAGTCTCTGCAGGAGTCCCAGGAGAACACGCTGATGATCGAAGAGAAGGCAAAACCCAAACAATACTATCGCTTTTGGGTCCTGCCCGGGAAGTGGCTCCGGGTCCGCTATGATCGATTAGCGCTTCTGGCCTTGTTGGACAGGTAAGGCTTTCCAGATGTGATGCAATAGTTTCAATTTGATCAGATTACTAAATGTGTTAAAAGAGAATAAGTGGCTGGGTGAAAATGAAACGTGCCTTTATCAGGAACCGACGTGTTGGAGAAAACGTGTTTGCTGTGGTGCTGGCCAGTCTGGTGGCCTTCCTGGGGTTCCAATTGTTGCTCCAGGGCTTTTTCAGGGACATCTGGGTCTTCCAGTTCTGTCTGGTCATTGCAAGTTGCCAATACTCCTTACTGAAGGTATACAAGTCGACCGTATCTTAGTTGCTGTTCATGTCTCATTTGTTTTCTTCACGTCTAGTCCATGCGGCATTTAGGAAGCTTCTAAACAAACTTTTTGTGTTTCAGAGTGTACAACCGGACGCGGCCTCTCCCATGCATGTGAGTATTGTGTTTGTCCTCCTGCTTTCAGAACTTTGCGTTGTGATGTTTTCTGTCCGTTTCTGTTGTGAACAGGGTCATAACTGGATCATCGTGTACAGTCGGCCTGTTTACTTCTGCTTGTGCTGCGTGATGATCTGGATTTTTGATTTGTCCGGCCGTTCCGAAAGCCTGCAACCGTTCTCCCTCTACGGCGTCACGTTCTTTTCCGCACACTTCCTGCTTTGTGTCCGAGACATGCTGCTGGGTAAATCTTCGCACTTGATTTACGTTCTACAAATTGAGCTGATAAATATGCCGAAAAAGAAATGCAATGCCTATTTTTTCCCCTCTCAGTGTTCGCCTTGTGTTTCCCGGTCATCTTCCTGTTTGGCTTGCTACCTCAGGTCAATACTTTTGTCATGTGTCTGTTGGAGCAAATTGACATGCACATTTTTGGTGGCACGGGTAAGATCTTAGCCCTTTACAATTCACTATGTATTATTTTCCCTTATCAGTAAAAGACAGTCGCTTGACCTGCATGTTTGTGCGCTTTATTGATCCATTCCTCTTTTCTCCTCAGCCACCACCAGCCCCCTCTCGTCTCTGTTCAGCCTCATACGTAGTGTGCTGGTGGCCGCCCTGCTGTATGGATTTTGCCTCGGCGCCATAAATGTGAGCACAACATGAATGCTTGTTCAATACCATGTCTGAAAGTTGAAAAAGGATGCTCCAGTGGTCCATTCTGTGCTTTCCTACCACTCAAAGGCACCGTGGGGGGTCGCCCATGTGCCAGTGCTGTTCTCTGTATTTTGCGGACTCCTGCTCGCCTTGTCCTACCACCTGAGTCGCCAAAGCAGCGATCCCACCATCCTGTGGTCAGTAGATTGCTTCACCGAGTCATTCCAAACAACTTTTTCTGTTTGATGTTACAGCAGTAGACAGATCCACTGAGTTTTTTCTCCACATTAGATCCCACATTAAATTCCACACACTCGCCAAAGTTCGTAAAGCCATCTCCCCCTTGTCCATTCCGAAATTCGAAGTTGCCTCATTCGTCCCGCGCAACCCCCTCTGGCTCTGTTTACATCAGGTCATTGGTCCGATCCAAATTATTCCCCGAGCTGGAGAATCGCACACCAGAAGAACCCCCTGTGGAGATCAAGGATCCTCTCCCAGAGAAGCTCCGCAACTCTGTGGTACAAATCAAGGCTTCCTAACCTTCCCGCCGCTGATTTCAGAATGTCCTTCACTTTAAAGCCTTTTTGCCTTCTCAACCGTAGAAAGAAATTCTTCATTCGGACCTTGTCATGTGTCCCCTCATGGCTGTGATCACTTTCGCCATCAGTGCCAGCACAGTTTTCATTGCACTACAGGTTCGTACAAGTCTCGGACTTCTTATTTGGCCACTTTTCTTCACACCATTTAATGTCAATTATTGCTCACGTTTTCCTCTGTGCTCTTGCCCCACAGCCTGCGCTCAGCTTTGTCTTGTATATCCTGGCGGGAGTTGTCGGCTTTATTACTCACTATCTCTTGCCTCAGCTGCGCAAACAGCTTCCGTGGTTCTGCCTGGCTCACCCCGTGCTCCGATCCAAAGAGTACAGTCAGTTCGAAGTCCGAGGTGAGTGTCTCATTGCTCTTTATCCGCTCGAGCTCAAGTCACTGTAAAATATAAGTGCCATTATCAGCTTCTCCCTCCGGAGGCATCACTGAGGATTAAATGAAAACCAGCAAGGTCTCAAGTTGAAGTGCTGTTGAGAAATACATTTAACCTCCATCAGGTCCCGGGGATTTTCTCAGTGCGCCAGTATTAAATTCAGTTATTTTTCTTCTTACTCTTGAACTCGCTTCACATTTTGGGAAGTTACAGTAGAGCTTGCATGGTTGGATCTTGGATTTCTTTTTTTTTAGTTTAAAATAACCTTACACAGTCAGTGTGCGCAGTTTGAAATCTCACTCCATTGTGCCGTCATACCTTTTTTTAATCACTCATAATATCCAAGAAAAATAATCTTTCTGGATGTCAGACCTTCTCGCTTTTATTTTTCAAGATATTTTTCTTTGTTGCCAGATGCTGCTCAGTTGATGTGGTTCGAGAAGCTGTATGCGTGGCTTCAGTGCGTGGAGAAGTACTTCATCTACCCGGCGGTCGTGCTCAACTCGCTCACGACGGAAGCACGCGCCGTTGGCCAGATCCATAAAGAGCTGGACATCTAGTAAGTCACGACAACACACGCGCGTGCAAGCGCAATCGGTCGTAAGTCATGGATGCCGGAGACATTGAATTGCTCTGCAACGTATTAAGAGAATCATCGGTTGGCACGTCCGTATATATATTTTTTTTTTTTTCAGGTCGGCCCAGACTGATGTGCTTATCACTGCGAAAACTTGATCTTAATTCATTTTCTATGCCAGTGATGTGTTGACTGGCAAAACTATTGGATATTCTTCATTAGACGGAAGAATGTGCAATTCCTAATTATTCTTTTGTTTTATTTTGTTTGTTGGTGTGCTGTGAGATTTTTGGAATTTAGAATAAACACCTTTGCGCAATAAAAGTTGAGGGAAATGTTTCGGGGGAATTTTTTATGCACGATGCCTCATCAGGGCCTCTTGGCCTGTCTTCCAGTAGCCGAGCACTCTTCATCTCAATAGCTGGCATGAAGCTGCTGCGTTCGTCCTTCTGCGCCCCGTCGCAGCAGTACGTCACGCTGTGCTTCACCACGCTCTTCTTCCACTTCGACTACCCGCACTTCTCGGAGACCTTCCTGATCGACTACTACTTCATGTCCATCCTTTTCAGCAAGGTCAGTTTGCACGGCGTCAGTCATTTCACGGTTTTTTCCTGCCTCAAGTATAATGAAATTTTGCATTTTGCTTTGATTTCTCAGATGTGGGACCTGTTGTATAAGTTACGCTTCGTGTTGACTTACATCGCTCCCTGGCAGATCACATGGGGCTCGGCATTCCACGCCTTCGCTCAGCCCTTCGCCGTGCCACGTATCCTTTAACCCAATTCCATGCAATGACAGTTGTCATTCAGTGATTGCTCCATTCCCTCGCAGGATGCCCTTAACTTATTTCTCTGCAGATTCTGCTGTGCTCTTTGTGCAAGCCATCTTTTCAGCCGTCTTTTCTACTCCTCTCAATCCGGTCCTGGGCAGCGCTGTGTTTGTCACCTCCTACACCAGACCTGTGAAGTTCTGGGAGCGAGACTACAAGTATGTCGTTACATCGTTATTTCACTCAAATGTGGAAACGAAGTCACTTGCTCCCCGCACTAATTGTTAATCCGGCCGTTTTAAACATAAAATGTGGCTCTTGATCAAAAACATTTGCACACCCAGAGTTTGACATAATCAGTGAAAATTCTATTCTTGTTGTTAGCACCAAGCGAGTTGACCACTCCAACACCAGACTTGCCACTCAACTGGACCGCAATCCTGGTATGCCCTCTAACACCATTCATCATGTCACCGCTTCACTTTTTTTTTTAAATCACGGTTGAGGTGATGTGTAACTGTTTCTTTGCCGCCGTCGCCTTTTCGTGCCAGGTGCCGACGACAACAACCTGAACTCCATTTTCTACGAGCACCTGACACGTTCGCTGCAGCACAGCCTTTGTGGAGATCTGCTGCTCGGCCGCTGGGGCAACTACAACACCGGCGATTGCTTCATTCTCGCCTCTGACTACCTCAACGCATTGGTGCACATAATCGAGATCGGCAACGGGCTGGTCACCTTCCAACTGAGGGGTTTGGAGTTCAGAGGTAAGCAGCAATTCAAATTCACAACGGTCTAATTAATAAGAACACGAGAGAAAATATAGATATTTTTTTTTGCTATCAGCCTGAGGACTAAAGGAATAAATTGGCCTAAGGCACTCACATAGCTCGGCAGAATATCTGAAGTGTTTTCATCCAACAGAAGCTATTTACTGAAAAGCAGACACATTATGAATATACAACTGACAAGGTCATCCTGAGTTCTCACATTGCACATGTTTTGATTTTAAAAACCTGATTAAATATCCAGATTTATTAGGAATTCAGGAGACGTTACCCTCAATGTATTCTTGCCTTTCATTCCTCCACTAGTCTTTAACGATAATTCACTAGCCCTGACATAATGTCCTACAAAGAAAGTAAATATAGGTTTGCCCCTCCCACAAAATGCATTGTATTGTTTTTGTGTACTTGGCTGTGAAGTTGTAACTTCTACACCGCTGCAAGTTAACAACCACAACATTTTATTCAATTGAAACCTGACAAAACTGAGAATGATCATCTAAAGGCATCATTTTGATTCCGCTCCAGTCTTGTGTTGCGTGATGCATTTTTCATCCCGTTCATCCTCTCCCTGCAGGCACCTACTGTCAGCAGAGGGAAGTGGAGGCCATCACGGAAGGCGTGGAGGAGGACGAGGGCTGCTGCTGCTGCGAGCCCGGTCACCTGCCTCACATGCTGTCGTTCAACGCCGCCTTCGGCCAGCGCTGGCTCGCCTGGGAGGTGGCGGCCACCAAGTACGTGCTGGAAGGTTACAGCATCAGTGACAACAACGCCGCCTCCATGCTGCAAGTGTTTGACCTCCGCAAGATTCTCATCACGTACTATGTCAAGGTGAGCTGTCCGGAAAAATACAGGGTGGCCATGGAGACGCTTTACAATTTAACCGGTTTGGTACGAAAGCAAATCAATACAAACATTGGTGAAAATTATTACAAAATGAGAAGTAGGTATCACTTTTTTTTTTAAAACGTGAAATAGCGGAAGGACATTACATAAGGACAGCAGCAGTAGAGGATCACTGTTATGTTTCACATTCAAATGCACAAGCAAGCCAACTGTTGACAATAACATAACTACGATCTGCAAATTGTTGTTGAGTTATAATATATCAAATTGCGAAATCGACACTTGGATAGTCAGTACAACTCAAATCCCCTCCCTAGACTTGTGGCATCAGCCTTTGGAACGTAGACACTGCTTTGGAATATTACCAAGAAAGGTTGCTATTTATTGTCAAAGTAGTCCAACACCAAACTTTGCTGGTTTTAATTCCCGTTTTGATTTCTACAGTCGACCAGCAAAGGCTGCAAAGTAGTCAGGACGGAATTAATTGCACCCTCTGTTGGTAGAAAAACCTCATTATGTCTCCATTGATTTCAAGACACCAGGTGAAATAACTTTGTCCATAAATGTTTGATCAAGCAGATTCCACAACTGACAACATAGCTTCAAATTAAGAAAAAAAAAAAGCCTTTTCCTTATTTAGGTCAGTCACGTTTACTTAAAGGCACATTTTATTGTACCACATTTTTTTTTTCTATTAAAGTGCCATGTTTGCTTTCTGCCCCAGAGCATCATTTATTACGTGAGCCGATCGCCCAAGTTGGAGGAATGGTTGGCGAACGAGGCCATCCAGGAGGCCCTGCGACCTTGCCTCGGACCCAATTACGTCGACAGCGACCCCACTTTCAACCTGAACATCGACGAGGACTACGACCACAGGGCCTCCGGGATCACAACCTCCTCCTTCTGCATGATTTATCTGGACTGGATTCAGTATTGCAACAGCAGGCGTCAAACGGTTTGTCTATTAGGAATAAGAGGTGATTTCAACTTCAAGTTGGGATCCTATCAGAGTTGTTTTAACTTCAACTTGTTTTTTTGTTGCAGCCTGTTACAAGTGATAGAGATTCTCCTCTGGTTAGTCTGTGTTTTGGCTTGTGTATCCTGGGAAGAAGAGCACTTGGCACTGCCTCCCACAGCATGTCCGCAAGGTGAGAACATTGCTTCGGACTCTACTACACTTTTTTTTTTTTTTGCTTGTGTAGTGCAAGAGTTATGGTCTATACCTCGCTGTGGTTTTGACAGCTTGGAGCCATTCCTCTACGGCCTTCACGCACTCTTCAAGGGAGACTTTCGCATCACGTCTCCCCGAGACGAGTGGGTTTTTGCAGATATGGACCTTTTGAATCGAGTTGTGGCGCCCGGAGTGCGGATGTCCCTCAAGTTGCATCAGGTAACGCTCTTCTGACCAGCAGGAAGCAGGAAACCTCTTCACAAGAGAAAAAAGAAACTTAACTTGAAGTTCATGTTCTGACTCCTGCCGCGCTCTCCCCAAGGATCACTTCACATCCCCGGATGAGTATGAGGACCCCACAGTGCTGTATGACGCCATCACCACCAATGAGGAGAAAATGTTGATATCGCACGAAGGCGACCCCGTTTGGCGCAGCGCCATCCTCGCAAACATGCCTTCGCTTCTGGCGCTGCGGCATATCATGGACGATGGCAGCGATGAGTACAAAATCATCATGCTGAACAAGAGGTTCCTCAGCTTCCGGGTCATCAAGGTTGTATAGCGTCCATTTTGGATGTTTAGTCGATTTGTCTTTATATATTTTTTTTTTTTTTTTAAACGACCCCGCCAATTATGTCAAGCCGCTATTAGGCCTTGCCAGAATTTTGCAGATTAAACAGTAATCAAATCCTAACTCAAGTATATGTTCTTATACTTTACAATTTGAGAGTACTGATTCGGATTGGATTTTGTTCTCCCGTTTGATTTCCACCTAACACAACTGACCAGCTTGGTGCTCGCCTTGCAGGTAAACAGAGAGTGCGTGCGTGGGCTGTGGGCGGGGCAACAGCAGGAACTGGTCTTCCTGCGCAACCGCAACCCCGAGCGCGGCAGCATTCAGAACGCCAAGCAAGCCTTGAGGAATATGATCAACTCATCGTGCGACCAGCCTATTGGTTACCCCATTTACGTCTCCCCGCTCACCACGTCCTATGCGGGTGGACACGGTCAGTTGCGCTCCGTGTGGGGGGGGCCTGTCAGCCCCCACAACATCTACAACTGGCTGATCAATAGCTGGGACAGGTACAGTATGCTGTTAGGGAACTTACGAGTTGTTGTGGTCATGGCTGTGAGTGTGACGATTTGGTTTCTCTACAGGATGCAGAAAGGATGCGGCGCTGGTTGCAACAGCGGCGGAAACATCGAGGACTCAGACTGCGGCGGCGGTTCCACCTCCATCACGACCAACGTTGCTATCCACACCACCCAGAGCACGCCAGCCTCCGGCCTTCCCCAGCCACACATCACCATGCAGCCCTCATTGGGTAAAATGCTCGACGCTATTTTTTTTTTTCTTTAGAGCTGGTCTTTTTTTTTTTTTGCTTGCGATTTGTTTTTCATGGAACTCACATTGTAGAATTATCTAAATAATAATGTGGTGTCATTGTAAGAACAATTTCACTTTTGTGAAATAAAAGACGCACGATGTGTCGGATTTGATTTGATCTTTCACTGATTAGGTTTTAAATTAAAAAAGTATTAATTAAATTAATGAATTTAATTAATTATTTAACCAATTATTTAATGGACATTTTTAAATTTAGATGTAAAATAGTGTATTTTACTAGCATGTTTGAATGTATTTACAAGAAATCAATTCACAAATGAATTAATAAAACATACCAAAAAAAAGGGAAGAAGAAAAAAAAACGCTAAATTTATTCAACAAATGTTGCAGGACTCTAAATATTTGGTGGTCATACTTTTGGTCATACAGTTGTTCTGGTTACTTTTTTTTTTCTGTTTTGATACGGTTACTATTTATGAAGTGTTACACCATGGATATTATTGCATAATGGGGGGGGAAAGCTCAACTCAGTAGTCGCAAGGTATAACTGTTTTGTTCCTTTTGCCCATCAGGTACGGACAATCCAGTCGGCCCAACCCAGAACTGGCCTCACCACCCCCAACCACTCCCACTGGCTCTGCTCAGCCAATCAGAGGGCAGGATGGAAGCGGGACTGCTCTCATCCCTCCAGCGCACGTCCTCCATCCAGGGCCTGCTGGGTCAGCAGCTGTCCAACTCGCAGCTCTCCTTCAGCGGCTCCGTGGTGCCGACCCCTCTGCTGGTGCCCGAGCGCATCTGCCCCGCCAGCTTCCTGGACAACTCGGGCCACAGGACGGGCCAGCGGGCTGGCCTCACCCAGGGCAACGTGCTCCACTTCGAGAGCCATTTCGGGAAGTGGAGTTTTTCCGGCAGAAAGGGCTTTAACGGTCCGGCGGCTGCGGAGGGCGACGGAGGAAGCGTCCATGCCATACGCACGCAGGTGAGGAACACTCGAAGACTAACAGGGAGTGGTAGTGATAGCTACGACTCGGTTTCTTTCAATCTTTCTTTTTCTGTTCACGAAGTACCCTGAAACTTGTTTTGTACTCATGCAATCCATTTTGCTGCTATTTCTTTGAAAAGGAAATTTGGATACAATAATTCTATCCAACCATAGCCAATTGACCACTGGTTAAATACTTCTGCCTGTATGCCTGAGCACTGTTTAGTTTCTGACCGCCCCCCCTTTCCACAGCCACCGCCGCCTGGCCCCCCACAGGAGGCCAGTCCCACGCAAGATCCGCTGGGAGCGACGCGGGCGGTAGAATCCTGCCTGCAGCAGGCAGGGGACACCCCCGCACCGCCTGACGAATCCACAGAGTTGCCTTTACTCGAGCACCTGCGCTGATGAAACACACACACACACACCGCCTCCTGGGTTACAGCACACTGGACACCCCCCATCAGGTCTTCAGGACTCATTCCATCAAGTTTTATTCCGTATAGTTCGACAATACAGGGATTTGTATCACAAAGAAATCTACACTCCCTCCTTTGTGATCTCGCAGCATGTTGGACGTCGACTTATGATGTTACTCCCAAAGTCATCTTCATGAGAATCTTATTTGGGTCGGAGGCGCTGTGTGAATGTGGGTGTGTATTTGTGTGTGTAAGTGAGTGTATGTGTGCTAACAGGCCAGGAAGGCCAGTGCAATTATAAGGGATCTTTTGCTTTCCTTTGCTCGACGATTGTTTATGTTTATGAACTGGAACGTGGAGGATCAGCTATGACTGCGTGGATACCACAAGAAGCCTTGTTCAGTTCTTCTCCCGGCTCAGAAGTTCTTTCCCTATCTGCGTTCAGTCCAGAGGAATACAACAAACTCACAACCCAACTAAAAATTCATCACGCGACCCTTTTAATGGTGGAAAGGAACGACTCCGCCCCCAGCCGGCCGTGGTGCTCGGACCGCTTGTTTACAGCCTCCAAGTCCAATCTGAGAAATTGTGTTGATCGCAAACTTTTTTTTTTTTCTATTTGGAGGAATTTTTCTTCTTTTTCTTTACTTGAAGATTGTGGCGAGGCGCTCAGCGTTGGCGCCGCGCCGGTCAATCTGAGACACCCGCACGCACGCAGCGCATCCAACAAAGAGGATGGTGGGGCAAGAGGGTCTGCTTCCTTGTCACTCCTACTCGACTACTGCTTCTGCATCTCCCGCTATTACTAACTAGTAAACAAAGTCACTCCTACTACTGCTTGAATCCAGCGTTTTAGTTGGAGCAAAAGGATAAAAACTGAAAACAAAGGATGCTTATTTATTGGAGGAATACGGTCTTACATATTGGGAGTCGTTTGTATCATGTGCTGATGTTGAATTGGCAGCTTGCGTTTTGATTTTTTTTGCCCCGACTATTTCCCTTTCACACCAGTTCTCACAATTGTGTCATCTCAACGGGAGCTCCTGCGCGTGTGTATGTAACTGGAAGTACACGGAGAAGTCACTTTAAGTTGGGTTCCTTCCTCCTCTTGCACTCTTCAACCACAGTGATCAGATAGTGCAGTAGACTACAAAATGTAACCCTCGGAAATTATCAAAATTCAGAATTCTTGGAACTTTGGCAGGCAGCTAAAATTCCAGGGAAATAAAATGTTGGCAGGCAACATTTTCCTATTATAAAATCCAAAGTAGCTGGAATGTTGGGGGACCTTCATTATCCTGCTAAAATCCAAGTAGCCCTCTCAACATGTTTTCATTTTGTGAAAGAGCAGCAGCCAGTAGAAACGTGTACTTTTTTTTTTCTTTCTTTGCTCAGAGAAAGCAAAGCACAAAACGGCGGTCAGAGCTGGGTGTCAGTTGAAATGAAATAAAAAGGGATTTCTTTATCACTGCAACTATGTACAGCATGTTTCATATATAAATATATATTTAAAAATATAAACCTATTTTATTATGATTGGAAATTCTGGGTTATTTTCTGTTTAAGACACTAAGTCCATTTAAAATGAACAAGGGCGAAAAGCTTCACATTTGAAATGTGCAATTTTGGAAGATTTGGTTCTGCGTTTGCTCTTTTTTTTCCTCACCATCTGCTTTTGTTTTAGTTTTCTCAAAGGGGAGTCTTTATTTAAGTCAATGTTAAATGTTCTGTACAGTTTTTTAAAGTGATTTTTTTCTTTCTATTTAAATTAAAGGTTTTGTGTCTGTTTGCACCTTGAGTGTTCTTTCTTGTATTTTTTCCCTTCTCTTCAGTCAACCAACTTCCCTAACTCTGATTTATAGCTGGCATGTAGGTGGCCCTCAATTTCTTCTCAGGTTTACTTGGACTTTTGGGCCTATATTGTCTATTAAAAGAAGAAAATGCAATTCTATTTATTTTTTTAGATAAATTTGTAGAACCACAACTCAAAGCAATGCCCGATTTTCAATAGGTTGTTTTGATTAACTTTGCGTTTTATTATTATTTTCTTAACGGAAGGGTACTGACCTTTTTCTCCCAGTGTAGTTAGCGTTTGTGAATTCCGGTCGGCTTGCAAGTACATATCGCCATCTCCTGGTCAGTAGGAGCGATGCAGTTAGTGACAACTTCCGGGAATTTAAAATAAGCTGATTTCTATTTGTGTCTCGCAGTATATTTTCGTTGTGAAATAAAAAATGCAAATCTATCACGTTTCCTAACTCGTTCCAGGCTACAAATTACAAAATCAAGCTGTAATTCAATTTGGATTTCATTTTTTTTTTTTTTTCATTTTTAATACTATATCTGCTTCCAAAAATAATATTAATGACCAAAAGAGACACGAACGAATTAACAAACATTAATTTTGGGGAGGGTAAAAGAAAAAAATCGGAAGAATAGTACTTGATTGAATACAACTTAAGGAAGCGACGCAAATGTCTTAACTCCCAAACACTCCCACTGTCAACTCCTAGTCACGTGACACGGAAAGACGTATTTGCGTAAACAGAGTGAATGATAACGTTACGTGACGCGTTGCGATGCGTTCACTGGATGATGACGTGTAGGAGAAGAGAAATTTACGGCCTTTATACACAGTGACCAAAAATTACGTCGTCATCGGCAACATGTCCGTCGGTTTAATACATAGCTTTACATGTGACATTGGCGAATCATGCATTGTTCAGCCATATTTGGATCGGAACCCGTGACCCTAAGCTGACACAGACCGACACCTTTACTACTGGCTTGCAATTAGCTTACCTGGTCCAATTCAGTAGAGATGGCTGGAGAAATGTACCCACTTGAATCCATTCACAATTTCATTGAGAAGACCGTTATCATCGAGAAGCCAGAAAGGTAACACATAACGTTACTATGATTCAGTGGCATCGACAAAAACATTGCTGATAGAAATTTCTGAAAATAACTGTTCATTTTAAAATTCATACGTCTAAATTCATGACAGCAATATTTAAAACAAATAATAAATAAATACTAATGATTTGTTGCAATGTGCTATTTCCAAAGGTATGTGTCAAAGTTCAGACCAACAGTTCTTGAGGAGACCAAGCCAACAAATTATATGAAAACGATGGGCCCAACCAAATTGGATGTGCCCATCCCAACCAATTACCTGAAAAAGCACTCCAAAGAACCCAAACTACCTGAGAGTGAGTTTTCTGTCATTATTAAATTGTTCTTTACATTTCAGTTTATTTCCCTTGTCTACCCATCTATCCATTCATGCATCCATCCAAGGGTGGGAACCTTTCTCTTATCCAGTGTTTTCTTACCCTTATTGAGCCAGATGCCATCTAACAAAAATAGCACAGAAAATGGATGCACAATATTTAATCGTTCAAAAAACAAACAAACATGTTGGGTTGAATTGAAGACCAGCTAGTCCATAGGTGTAAATATGCGTGTGCATCGTTGTCTCCATGTGCCCTGTGATTGACTGCAGCCGACCAATCCAGGGTGTACCCCGCGCCTCTCACCCAGTCAGATGGGATTGGCTCCAGCTAACTCTTAACCCCAAACGAGGATAAGCGCAATAGAAATTGGATGGATGAATGAAAAGGTGGATCAAATGCTCTCCACATAGGCCACAAGTTGGCCACCCCTGCTTTAAACAACAACTTTGTTATTCACCTTCACTTTGTTGTCTAGTCAAACAGGTCAAGACTCATTACATCTGTTCAACGAAGAAGCCAGCCGTCCCTTCTGGGCCATTTTTGCCACCCGTTACCACCCCTACAAAGAGGAAGACGACCACACCAAAGGGACCCAAACAGCCTCCGTGTGTTGTTGACACAAATAAGGGACACAAGGAGTTCCATAATAGAAACTCTGGACTTGTCCCGGTGTACATAAGGAAAAAGGTATTTTCCAGAGATCCTTAAGAAAAAAAAGTTCATTCTGTTGAGTGCTTTTTGTGGAAAGCAACAATAGAGGTTTGGACGTTTATTTTATATGTAAAACGTTAAAGCCATGCATCTTTGGAGCTAATTTTTATTTGCCATTGCAGGATTACGGAGAAGTACCAAATTATCTGATGCGGCGGAAAGCAAAGCATCAAAAGGCGTTGGAAGAATACAACATTAATCTGAAAAAGCAGGAGGAGCACGAAACCATGAAATACCTTTCGGACATGGAATGTCAGGCCATCGTTGAGGTACAGTCGGCTAAAATACAGAAAACTAACGATTAGTTTAGTTAACTCTTTTACTATCATTGACGGCTCAAGATGTATAAATATAAGATAATAAAACATACCTAGTTTTCGTGATGAGTGAATATTCTAAGGGTGACTGACATTACAGATAGCTCAAAGCATCTCTTTTTTTAACATTCATCTGATTTGATTGTGGGTAAGCTTACATCGGACTAAAAATGTTGTCTGCTCAGCATTGACAAAGTTTATCATACTAATGTATTAAAACATGTTAATTCTTTGACATTTTATACTGGCTCACTTTCCAGGACTTGAGGCAGAAATACAATGAGCTAAATGCAGAGTACCAGCGTCTCCCATTTATGATCGACACCCCGTCAATGAAGACTCGAAAGGTACGTCTCGAGGTGGAAATGAAGCAGCTGGAGGATGACATTAAACTCCTTAATCGCTTGGAGTCCATCTGCAAAAACAAGTAGCACACAGATGTGCAAACGGAGTGCCTACCATCCGTGTCATCGACTGAACTCAACTAGTGGACAATAAAAACGCGAGGTCATGTAGATGATTTGATTTGAAAGTTTGAGGACCTGTGCCAGGCAATTCCAACATTGTTGGTTAGAATTAAATGCAATCACTGCCGACACTCCAAGTTACAATGCGTATTTGGCATCTGTAGCCATCAATAGCAGTGAACGAGAAATGTATTTTTGCATTCTTGCTGGAAGTGGGCTTGAGCTATTGTTCCTCTTTTGGGGGATGTTGTCATTTTGTTGTCATACAATTAAATATTAAAGATTCAAATGCACAAATGGATGAGAGTGAAGTATACACTCTAGCTTCGCAGTGTGTCCATGCTACCTACTTAACACCATCGGATGGTTGAGTATTTTATGGCTGTCATTTGATGTTTTGATTTTTTATTTAACTTTTAACCAAATGTTGTGCCAATGTTGTTTGTACTATTTATATTGTGATACAGGAATGTTCTGCCACTCTGCTGTTTTGATTGCAAAACAGGAATAAAATAATCTTGCTCCATTCTATCACCACCCACTCAGTTTGCACACTTGATTGATGGATGGATGGATGATGGATGGATAATTTAATAACATTTTTAGTAGATCATTTAATAACATTTTCACTGCTACAATGTTTTCAGAATAATTTAGAATATGCATACACCCCAAATAGATAATTTAATAGAATATCCATAACTGCTATAGTGTTTACAGAATAAAAAAATTAAAAAGAATTCACAAATACCTGAATTGTGCGACATTTTTTAATCGTGTTCCTGACTACGATGTTACAAGATTTATATTTTAGTTGCATTTTTTTGTTTCATTTATTGGGCGGTATTTGCAAACTTGCGATATCCTGACGGGGTGACTTCCGCTTTTACTTCCGGGTTTTCTTTCTCACAAGTGGACTGTAAATCATAGCTTGGGATAACTCAACATGTATAATAAACAGGATGATCATTTACGATCAAAATTGCTATTTTTGGGGGGTAGATGTTTTTTGTTTTTTTTTGCCTTTACCAAGTGGAACGTTTGTGAAATTGTCGGTAGTCTTATATTGTGACAACGATAACACTCACATCCGGTTGACGTTTCTACGTAAGTTTGAAGATGTTTACATCAGGAAGATGCGGCTTCCTCTTGTGTTTATGTCTCTGTGCGGTGTTGCCGAGCTCCTTTTGCCAAACGGGCACAGGAATGCTGTTCCCCCGGGAGTCTTCTTCTCGGGAAGTGAAAGACCTCAGCGGCCTGTGGCGCTTCAGAGCGGATAAGTCTGCAAACAGGAACCAAGGCTTCGAGAAGGCTTGGTTCAAAGGTCCCCTGGCTGAGGTCAGCGAGTTTCACCTTACTTTGTTGCACAATTGCGCACTTATCATGTCACTGAATTAGAAATTACTTTGTTGCACAATTGCGCACTTATCATGTCACTGAATTAGAAAAGTCAGAATTTGCAACAATGGTGGCGCCTGTTTCAGTTATTACTGTGATACTTACATATTTATAAATATGTAAACAATGTGTTAATGTGCAAAATACACATTTTAGAAAATTGCAGTCACCACGAATTAATACGGTTTGCTCTATTAATACCTTTTTTTTTATGAAGCTGTTTTGTCCATGTGGTGATCTACTCTAGACTGGCCCTGTGATGGATATGGCTGTTCCCGCCAGCTTCAATGACATTACGCAAGACCCCAAACTACGGGATTTCATTGGCTGGGTGTGGTACGAGCGAGAGGTGGTGGTGCCCTCTCGCTGGGTCACAGATGAAGGAACAAGAGTGGTTCTCCGAGTGGGAAGTGCTCACTATTATTCAATTGTGGTATGAATGAATACTTAAACGTAAATCATTGTTATTTGTTTGTGGCCTACTGTGAAGGTGCGTAAACGATTTGTCATGATTTTGCAGTGGGTCAACGGGGTGAAAGTGACCGAGCACAACGGCGGACATCTTCCCTTTGAAGCAGAAATAGGCAGCGTGATCCGAGAGGACCCGATAAGCCCTTGCAGGATCACCATTGCGGTCAACAACACGCTCACTCTGGAGACTCTCCCTCCTGGAACCATCCAGCACTTCAATGACCCCACCAAGTAACCACACTCACTCGCGCCTTTACCTCTCTACTTGAAATGCACTGGTTGAAATCATTTTTTTTTTTTCCTTCGTGTTGTGTGCTCACCTAAGAACAGATTACTACAGAGAACCAGTCATTCTTGTCAGACGCATTACACATTCACTGGGCACATCTTAATATGACTCCACAGGTATCCTGATGGCTTTTTTGTGCAAAACATCAACTTTGATTTCTTCAATTATGCTGGGATTCACCGCCCTGTATTGCTGTACACTACGCCCAAAGTTTACATCGATGACATCACAGTGGTGACGGACTTCTTGGATAGCACAGGTATTTATTTATTTTTTTTAAATACATCATATTGAATACAATTTCAGATGCAATCTGAGCCAAATCAGCTTCTTTGCAAAGATAATGAGATCATTTTCACTTGTAGCCATAGTGTGCAGTGGTTTAGAACGTCACTCTGTCATACATTGTCATGGTTATATTAAGTTGAGTTTATTTATCTACCTGTTATTTACGAATCCTTTAATTATGGAATTTCTGGAAGAAAACTATTTGTGCCTCTCGTACCAAAATATAACTGCCAATACGCATACAAAAAAACTTTAATGAATAGTTTAGACATTTTTGCCAAGACAAAATTTGGGCTGTAAAGTCTGATTCATCCTCTGTGGTTCAGGTTTCGTCAAGTACAAGATATCGGTCCAAAATGCTGCCGAAGCCACCCTGAAGGTCACTTTGATGGATAAAGACCGACGCTGCGTGGCGTCTTCCAGCGAGCCGTCCGGAGTGCTCAAAATCGCTGATGTCAAACTTTGGTGGCCGTACCTGATGCATGAGAATCCAGCTTATCTTTACTCTTTGGAGGTGGGCCGACGTTAATGTTGACATTGAAACGATCGATGGAGGCAAGTGTGTTTATATATTGGTTGAATTCCACACAAAGGTTCACTTGATGGCAGCAGATGAACGATCGACATTTACAGATGTCTACACTCTACCAGTTGGCGTCCGTACTGTCCGTGTCACCAGCAGCCAGTTCCTCATCAACAACAAGCCTTTCTATTTCCATGGGGTCAATAAGCATGAGGACGCTGACGTGAGTACCACTAGAGGGCGACAGAGGACTGCTTTTTGTTCTGCACAGCAGAAATAAAAAAAGCTCAGAGTACACACAGCTTGGATAGCTTCAATGCATTTACACTTTTTTTCAGTGTTTAGTGATTTGTTTAAATTCGTGGCTTTCCTATTTCAATCCATTCTAACATTTTTGTTTGTATCGTATTATAGATTCGAGGAAAAGGTTTCGACTGGGCCCTGATTGTCAAAGACTTCAACTTAATGAAGTGGTTGGGAGTCAACTCGTTCCGCACCAGCCACTACCCCTACGCAGAGGAGATTCTGCAGATGTGTGATCGCCACGGCATTGTGGTCATCGATGAATGCCCGGGAGTGGGCATCAAAGACATGTGGGTCTAAATGTGTCGTGCCCGTCACCGTTGCTCATGAACACAGTCAAATCTCTAACGCCCACTCATATTTTCACATTTTGATGGATTTGATGTTTTCTGTGTAAGATGTATTTTGTGTGAATTGTGTTGCCCATCGACAGCCGCAGTTTTGGCAACGCCTCCCTCGCCCATCATCTGGATGTCATGGATGAGCTTGTGCGTCGGGACAAGAACCATCCCTCTGTGGTCATGTGGTCAGTCGCCAACGAGCCGGCGTCAGAGATGCCGCCTGCGGAATTGTATTTCAGGTGAGTTTTCATCATCAGTGGTCTCTATTTTACTGGATATTCCCCACAGAGTTTGTCTTTTTACCCACTGAACAAAAACATGTCGAAAAATGGTAAAGTGCAAACAATTTAGCAAGCTTCTAGATTACATAACAAACTGCATGTTTGTCCTGTCAATGTGATGCAATTTCAACACTAAAATGTAAATTTTTATTTGTCCCACAAGGACTTTAATAACGCATACTAAAGATATGGACCCAACCCGGCCGGTGACTTACATCACAGATAGCAATTATTCCAGAGACAGAGGGGTGAGTTTTATCAATATGCGTCTTTGCTGGTCATTTTTTGTCAATGTCGCGTTTGTGTATTTGAGCATCAGACTTCAACTGATGTAACAGCAAATATTATAATAATTAACACTCTCTGGTCAAAAACTAGAATACTTTTGTTCATGGGTTTGAGTTAGTTTCATGTACAGACTTGGACGGGAAAATAAAAAAAAAAACTGACTTGGTCCAAAATGTGCTTCAACAGACACGTCACATGAAGGGTAGACTCTGACGTTCTGATCACAACTGAGTTGTATTCATGCCTAAGAATTCTGCACATTCCTTTGCTGTTACGTTCATCGCCCGAAGGTGCCGATTTGTGGGTGGACCACTTTTTGGTGAGGGCTTAGCAAACATCTGATCAGAACTTTCTTTGCTTTTCAGAGTAAAAGGAAACTAAAATTTGGTATCAGGAGAAACAAAGCATATCCCGGAAGGGAACAAAAAAAATGTTTTGACAAATGTCGCAGTTTCCTAAAAGGTGTTTTTATTCATGTCTGTAGATTCTCGATTAATTATAATCCACAAACGTGAAAAAAAGAGTCAACTGGACTTTTTTTTTTTAAATGGTAACTTTTTTAAGTCGGCTCCTCTGTATGGGATGTCTGATAAACATCCCCAGAATGTAACCGTGCACACTTTTGTTGTCTGTGCCAAGGCCCCCTATGTGGATGTAATCTGTGTGAACAGCTACTTCTCCTGGTACCACGATCCAGGCCACGTGGAAGTCATCCCGATCCAGCTCAACACCCAGTTTGAGAACTGGTACGGAAAGTACCAGAAGCCCATCATCCAGAGTGAATACGGCGCGGACGCGGTGCCAGGCCTTCACAGCGTGAGGAAGCGCGTGCAGTCCATGTTTGTGCGAGCCGCTCGGCAGCGGCACGAGAAGCGAGTGCGACAAACGCATTTCTGTTTTGGTTTTCTGTCGGCTCTCTGCAGGACCCGCCCATGATGTTTACCGAGGAGTACCAAAAGGTGGTCCTGCAGAGTTACCACAACGTGTTCGACCAGAAGAGGAAGAAGTATGTCGTCGGTGAACTCATTTGGAACTTTGCCGACTTCATGACTGTACAAGGTACTGCTGCCTCTGCAGAACGCAACACAAGTGCAGGAGTAGAGGTTCTCAACATGGATGTTGAATAAATGCATTTCTATTTTTTTTGGGTCAGTTATATTATTTAATGGTTAACTGATTTATTGTAAATAATAAATAAAATAGTACAAATCAAATGTGTGCGTATTGGTTTAATTTAATTTATTATATATAATTAGTCTGCAATTGAAATGACTGAATTATCGATTACACTCACAAATTTTAATCAAAGATGGCCAAAATGCATTTCTGACACTGATTTAAAAAATCAGAATCAGTGCAAAAAATCATTACATTTACTTGCATTTCTTATTTTAAAAATTTATTAAAAAAAATAAAAATAAAATATTTTTCAAACTTTTCTATATTTATGCGTGTCTGTTTTGTTCAAACAATGTCCCCCTGTTTAGTGCTAAATTCTCAAGTGGCATCGAATTCAATTTGTCTTTCTTCCACTCTCTGAGCTTCCTGTTCCTTTTGTCTTGCAGGCATCACGCGTGTGGTGGGCAACAAGAAGGGCGTTTTCACCAGGCAAAGACAACCCAAAGGAGCAGCGTTCATCTTAAAGGAAAGATACTGGAGACTCGCCAATGAAACGGGGAAGATACCTTCCTGGGCCAAATATCCCTGCGGACTCTGACAACCACCATGTTGCTGCTAACGCGTCATCTTGTTTACTGTTAATCAAACATATCGAATCAACAGCAAATCTGTTTTTTTGTATGAATGCATAAATACACTAGTGCCTTATCAATGATGCACATAGTCGCTTGACGTGTTGTTTAAGATGAAAGAAGGCTGAGGAATTGAATGGGCTTTGACAGGTTACAAAAAAAGGAACCTGTTAACCCGAATCTGTGATTTGAGACACTGAAGAAACATTATGTGGTTCCATCGTGACAGTTTCAATTTTCATCAGTGTTCTTCATCACTGTTTGCTGATTTGTGTGAGTGTTGCATAAACTTTTGCATATTACTGAATTCCAACTTATTTCAAAAAGTTAATGATTTTTAAATGTATAAAGAAATTGCACTGGAGATCATTCAACTGGATCCAAACAATTTCAATGTTTTTTCCTTTTCAAAACGTTTTTTTTTTTTTTCATTGAAATGACTTCTACACTCTCTGTGTTTCAGAGGGAATGTTTTAATGGTTGATCATTTCCACAGGACAGTGCCACAATTTTTTAATGTTCTCGTCAGTCTCCTCCACTTTTCCCTTAATTGAAGTTTTAACACACCCTCCTGCAATTGCTTGTAACACTTTTCCCAGTAAGAAAATACAGCGTTTTAAAACACATTTGGCAATACAGAAGCAAATCCAGTAAATTTTCCTCCACAAAAAAAAAAACACAACTAGCTGGCACAGATTACCAGCAATCCACCCCTCAAGTTTTTTTCGTTTTCAATTTATAAACTAAAACTACCCAGAATGTTTAACAGTCCACACAGCTAAAGGGCAGAATTAAAAACGAAGAACATTACAATCCTTTTGATGAAACATGTATTGTTTGCTAAAAAAAAATGTCCAATAGCTAGACAAAATATGAACATTTGAAAGTGTAGTTTAGGTCGGGGATACGGAATAGCCATTTGGGTTTTGTTTGGTCATTTTGGGGGTCCATTTTGGCCAAATTCTCAATATGTATTGTCAGGGACGCAAACAAAAGTGCCTGTTCCATTGGTCATTTGAAAGGCTATCACTTGCTCATCGGCGGCCTGCTGATCAAACAGAAGGCACTTAAGTTGACATTGGTGATGCAACATGGCAGTTATCCTCAGAGCCTCACCTCAATCTTGAACAAAAACAATTGAGAAGCTTTGACTTTTTTTTTTAACCCCTTTATCATTAAATTTACAAAACCAAAATCAATCCCTTTACAGCCAAATAGCTTAAACATCGGAACCAGTGTTTAAGTAACATGTCGTGACATGCTCACGAAGCACAACTCATTTACTACCAGCCCAAAAAAAAAAAAAAAAATGGATCTTTGACGTCCTTAGCCGTCAATGGCAGTAAATGAGATCATGTCTAAGGAACAACTGTAAGTTTGTCAGCTATGTGGTGACCAATAGTCGGTTTATCCGTTTGACCCAACAAACATTTTTATGTGCAAACAAGAAAGAAAAAGAACAACGTGGGAGTGACCTCATGTTGACAGAAATGAACGAACGTGTGTGAGGAGGAGAACTGTAACGGGCACGTCATGTCATACAAACGGCATGCTTTGGCGAGTGATAGCCACTCAACGACCCAATTGACCTCCAAAACATTCCACTGGGTTTAAGATTTGTTTCCTCCAAGTTAACATTTCCTTCAGTGAATGTAAAGCATAGTTTCTCTAGAATTGAGGTATAACAGCTTTTGTTTTATTCTTCTCTTTTTTTTTTTAATTTTTTTTTTAAATACAAATGACATTCTGCTGTGGGACAGAGGTTGATGTAAGATGAAGGCTTTCAAGAACACCTGGGACAGCAACACGGGGAAATTGCAGTCTGCTCAATCAATCAATAAGTTGTTAGAGGAAGCACATGACTGGAATGACTAACCGTCGCTATCATCATACTAGAATAAATACAGAGCATCCCTTTGCGAAAAAGCGTGCTTCAAATTCTATTTCTAATTGGCTCGCAGTCATAGCAGTGAGATTGTCCAGTGGCCAACGGGAGCTTTAAGTGGGGCTTGCGGGCGGGAATGAGCGAAGGAGTATTAAGGCCACACGAAAACGAAATCAAAAGAGTTATAAGAATCAAGTCGGAATATTACGAGAGAAAGAGTCTTAAGATCGGGCTCAACAGGCTTGCTACAAATTTCAACTTCATTCTCATAAGACTTCCTCACAAAATGTATTCCCAGGTAAATCGTTTTATATCCGTGGCGCTAACACTTCTCGGTTAGAACGGACGCAAGCTTTCTGCTCTGTCAATGGATTACTCGAGGTGCGATGGGAAGCGTTCAGCTGTTCATCCCAAACACCCGCTCGCCCTCGTATGGCTTTGCTGTTGCCAACGACTGCTTTTTTTGCGTCGACGCGCAACATTTCCCGCAAGGTGTGTCCTCCACCAAATTGAACTGTAACTCAGCTGGGCAGGCAGCATCACTATTACTTGTTCAACGGACATTGACACGAACGATCACAGTGTAGCTGCCTCTGCTACCGCGTGAGACTTGAGAAGGGAGTAACACTCAACTCGTGTGTTACGTTGCAAAACATTGCGAGTCTTTAAAAAAAAAATTTTAAAAAAAAACGCCTGGCGCCGTTGACAGGAAAATAAAGCAAAAGTGATGGTGGAATGCACCTGCACTTTCAAATCAGATGAATGATTGAGGCACATAACGTTTTTTTTTGAGTGTGGAACGCGCGACAACAGAGGTGATGGCGCTCGGTGAAAAGAACCTTTTCGTTTTGTGTCTGCGGCTTCGCAGCGACTGACTTTCCTCTCCCTTTTTCCGTTCCGTTTTTGTCAAGCAATCTAGCTGGAAATATTGCTCAGCAGCGATGTACACAATTGGAAAACAAACTATCTGACCCATCAATACACATGTTCATTTTTAGTGGTCCTCTTGAAGAAAATAACAACAACAACAACAACAACAACAACAAAAAAAGCATACAACAAAGTGTAAACATGAAGGGACAAAAAAAAAAAAAATCTGTATTATTGTTTTGTGCCGTCCAAACTTGACATTTCAAGACTTATCTGAAAGCTCTTGGCTGTACTTTGCGGTAGTTTTGGAATCCAGCGTCGGGTTTAGTGCATCTGCTGCGCTTGTCTCATATGAGATCCTTCTTGTTTGAGAAGTGGAGAACCGCCCTCTGGCTTGCCGCGTGCTTGCGGGCGTTCGCCGCCACCGCCGCACCCTCAGGCCTATGCCTTGTTCTTGTACTGACGAGAATGTCTTGACAATTTAGAATCACTTGAAAACAAAATTACCTCTCGCTTCTGAATCCTTCCGCAATGGAGAGGCGTCAGGCCCAATGTGTAAGGTGAGATTTCTTCATTTTTTTTTTTTTTTTTTTGTGAGCACACAGCAGAATAAACATTTGTTTGGAAGCAAGGTCTTCTGGTGGCAAGTCAAATGTTCAGTCAGTCACATTTTTTTTTTTTTTGTTGTTTGTGTCACATTTTGTTGCTGCGCTCGGACAGCATTAGTCCTGCTTGTGCTGCTTCCAGGCCTCGTTCAAGTATACCAGTCGCTTATAGTTGAGGGTCAACAGAATGAAGTTCAGCGCATACGTTGTGATGCAGATGATGCACAAGTCCTTCAGGACAAAGTAGAGGATGTAGCCCAGGTAGAGCGAGCCCATCACCGACAAAATGGATGTCGTCATCAGAATGAGGGCAGCCATCGCACTCACAGTCATTCCTATCGGAACAAAAAACACACACGAGTATTTTAGAGTTTAGAACAAGTATGCCGCCTCAGGGTTGTTTTTTTTTTTTTGTTTTTTTTTGGACTGGGCGGTGGACTAGCAAGTGTCCCTCACAACTATGAGGTTTAAATCTCAGATCTGACTTCCCTGTGTGTTCCGAACAATCGACACAACGTGTTTGTTAACTAGGATGAAAGGTATTTATATATCTAATATTGAGCTTTTTCAAAACACATCCTGACCTTACATACAACATCATGACAAGATGTGTGATTTCTAATGTTAAAAAACAAAACAAAAAGGAGCTCTGAACCAACAGAGGCGTCCTCAAAAACTGGACCTGGAAATAATGTCTACGAATGAATCATGTGACCAAGTGCCTGTGTGTGCAACTTAGAAAAAAAAAAAAAAAAAAAAAAAAACAAAGTTAAAGGCAAGGGAGTTTGACTTGGCACTTTGCTCCACTCCATAGCTTGAGGGGAATGTAGCTGCTTCTGGCACAGAGTACACACCCAAATCTGTGCACTGGCTTTGACTCACATGAGCGTGTGAGTGCAGGGAGGGAGGTTTGGTGCTTTTTTTTTTTTTTTTTTTGTAATTTTATTTTCGGGGGGGGGGGGTGGAGCCAAAATCATCCTCTTGCTCGTTGAATTCAATGCGCGTAGGGTACGAGTGCCATAAAGCCATCAATCAGTGCGACCACCGTCTTTCACTTGTTTGACGACTGACTCCTACCATCACTTGGCTAGCGCGGAGGATGGCATTTCAGGCCATGGAGCGACATATTACAAAATAATTCAGTCAATCAGCATCATTGAACAAATGTAGAGATTTTAGTACTTCTTAAATCGGAGAGTCAAGCAACGCCCCAAAAAAAGAACAGTTAGCGGTTGAGAGGATTATCGACGGTTCGAAATGAAGGGGCACAGCCTTTCAATATACGGTAGACATCTTGAGCAGCCGAAGCCATGAACTGGGCATCTAATGTGTTCGTCTAATGAGTGGTATCTGCTGTGGCTAAAAGGACCTCTTGTTCGGTTTCAGTGCCAGGTGGCCAGATAAATATGCCAAACCAGCATGGCTGAGTCAGCGTTACGCTCAGTATATTAAGGCCACTGCTGTGTGTATTATCAAATCAGTCATTTACATGAATTTAATCTGTTTACAGTCAATTATTTTTGATGATTTACTATAACTGAGAGGGCCTTAAAAAAGACATTTATTAAATGCAAGATGCCACTTAAAATGCAACAAAATTTCCTTTCCGTGTCATGTGAGTCAAGTGAGTCAGACGTCTCCCTGAGGTTCAGCATTAACCGTTGCGTTGCCTCCGTTTGAGTTTGTGCAAAGGCCACAGACTTTAAGCAGCAACATTTATGATGCTAATCCCGCACGCTTACCTAGTAGGAGTTGAAAAGCATAAAAACATATTCCATAGACACTGTTTGGTTGGTTGAGCGCACTGTCGTTTCCAAAAATGGAACCCAAGAGTCCAAATCCTTGACCCCACCTAAAGAAAAAAAGAGGCACAAATGGGGAAAACAAATGAAAACAGAATCAAATAAGCACACATTTGCCAGTTTTGGATTTAAAAGAAAAAAAATGGGGGGATACATGGCAGAAAATATACTTTGGAATTCTATTTTATATTTAAAATAGTGTTTGATTTTAAAGATATTAAACACCCAAATTTGGAGAAGCTAGTACAGTTGACAAGTAATTAGGTCGGCGATTCTGGGTACGCATCTCAGCTCCCGCCGTCCTATGCGGAGTTTGCACGTTCTCCCCATGTTTGTATGAGTTTTCTCCGGCTTCTTCCCACAATTGTCCATGTGTGTCCTATAATTGGGATGGTGACCATTCCATTCCACCACTCGCCCACAGTCAGCTGGGAGACAATCCAGCTCACTCGCGACCCAAATGACGACAAGCACTATAGAAAATGGAAGGAGAGAAAGCTTGAGAACTTATCATAAATTTTTTTTTTGCTTTTATATCAAACGAAACATTTTGACTGCGGCTGAACGAATCATTTCAAAATGATCCAAACTGGACATTTTATTTCCAATTTAAAAAACGCTTTTCATCAACAATTATAAATTAATATAATTTCGGATAATAAAATAAATTACCATTTCTCGTCAATTAATGAGTTATATTTTTGTCATTTTAAGCGGGGTGGGAAAACTGAACTAATAGTAAATGTTGAGAAACATTTTTACATTCACAACTGCCAAACAAGTGTAAAAATAAGTGAAGCACTGTAAATATTAAATGAAAACAAATCCTAAATTAAACCATAAAACCATTTCATGCTCAAGACTTAGTTAGCGACTAAGCTAACTATTCATTCGTACAGTCAGTACCGAAAAACCACTGCAGTTCTACTACTTTCAAAGCGTGCCGGGGATTTTGTTCTTGTCTTAACAACATGTCAATATTGACCCTGTGGTAACCGAGCGGGAATGAATCCCCAATTGGCGTGTGAGCAGATGCTTCTGAACGCCTGTCTCATACATATTTGTTTACAATCAACCACATTAACAAATCCATAAAAAGTCTGTCACCTTACATGTAACATTGTTTGTGTTGAATATTGCGTAGACAGAAATAGAAACTACCATGGTGATTCATTCAATCAAAAGAAATACACACCTAAGAGGTGGTCTTCTCTTGCGCAGATACGGGGTCATCGGTTTACGAGCGGCCGGAAAGTGTTTCGCATACAAATATGAGGTGGCACAAAATGTTCTTACGCACTTCTTCAACCCACCCACATTTGATTTCAAGTTTCATACAGAAGATATGACGCCATCGTCATGTGACAGTTTTTGTTAGCAGATCATCAAGTTTCGGGTTTTTTTTTTTTTTTTGCCCATCATCACATCACATGCCATGAGACATAATGCAGTGCCTGTTGTGTGCACCCATAAGAATATCCGTATAATGTCTTTACTGTACAACGCTGCAGCTTCTCAGATATGATGCTATTCTGTCCTGTCTGAAAGTGCATGCAGCGAGCAGATTTAAAAAACTAAATCCAATCTTATAGAGAAAAAAAACAAGGGCAGAATCTGAATCTGCGGAAAAATACATTTTTTTACAATATTAAAATTCAAAAAGGTATCCAACTGCTTCATCAACTATCAAAAACAGTTATCAATTCATTTGAAAATGGATTCGTTGTTGATAAATGTTGACGTTCTTCTTTGTTTTTCAAATCTACAAAATCTACCACACTGCCCCCTTGCAGGCCATGGCGGGCACAACGCATGTGTCACATATACCTCCCAGGCAAGATTATTCTATGTGGACAGAAGTGTTACATTTATTCCATGTTCAATAAAAGTTGTCGTTTTGAACAATATGTGATCAAAACAAAACCCACCATCAAAACTGCAAGACAGAATGAAAAAAATCAATATGTCATTGGTAAACTCGAACTACTGTCGGTAAGTAAACCTTGGACTCCTTGTATTGTCTTCAGAAGACAAGAGCCTTTGGTGAATGTACTGTCGACTTTTATCTTGAGATTGGCTGGAATCCAATCACTGAAACCCGAACGAAAATATAAAACAGTAAGTACGGGGCACCTATGCATCCCTATTTGTGACGTGTGACGGCATTCTTACATCGTTGCAAAAAAATAAAATGTTCATTGCTCACTTCAAATGGCATAATTGGAGTAAATACTTAACGGTAGATAAAAAAAAAATAATAACTCCAGGTCTTAAATACAAAACAACCAAATAAAAAAACTGAAGTACTAATTGTAGCCACACAATGTCCTCCCTCACAGGACTGCCATAAACCAAGAGGACGTCGTTGTGTATATTCAACAATGATAGTTCCTGCTGCACCGTTTCAACTGACACCTGTCTTCAAGTATGCATGTTACCTTATGTAACAAAGGGCTTGACAGGTTACATTCCAACAACATTTGTTTAGTGTAGAGATTCAAATCAAATAGTCACTAGGTGGGGTTTTCGTAGTTTACTAGTGGGATTGTTTTAAAAGACAACTGCTTTAAAACTAGAAATGGATGTTGAAATGGTTTAGTGGGTAAATGGGATGTGTGGACTGGGAAAGTAACCCCCAAGTAGCAGCTGTACCAGGTCTATGAGGAAATGCTGTCAAGCAGTCCTCTACTACGACCTCAAGTGAAGAGGTGTGTTCTGTCCCATAAGGTGACCAGACGACACTTTGGTGGGCGGGTGGTGACATTAGCTCGCCGGCTAATGACAGCTAACATGAGAGCAACAAAGTTTGTCTATACTAAACTAATACACTGACAGCGAGACGGTAATTAGCCAAAATCTCAGGGGAGACACTGAAGTAAACTTTTACACTTAAGTTGATTTTCCTTTCGACTGCCGAATGTACACACACGGGGTGAAAACAATACAATAGAGCAAATGTAGAGGGAGGGGGGGTCAAGCGATAGTCAAAATATAATTACCGGGCAGTTAGCTTATAGAGCCCGGTTAGCTTAATCATGCTAAGATAGCTTGTGGGAGCATTAGCCATCATTGGATTTAATTTAGGCGCGCTGACCAAAATAAAGGCTAAAATAGCTAGCCGCTGGCTAACCGGAACATTTGGGGGTACCATAAAGCCGGGAAGCTTCGGTTTCGTTTTTGTTTCAATATACACACACACACATTCATTGAGCGATGAGCCTCACCGTGGGCGCCCTCGGCTGAATTCAAATTACCTTGAGCTGAATACTTTGGAGCAGCTGATGGAGCTGCTGACGTCGCACATAGCTTTATAAGTCGGATCCCGGGCCTTTTCCCTCTCGACGTGGAACGCATAAAGGGACAATAGGATGCCCAGCAGGCAGACCAGCAGCCGGGCTATTCTCTCCCAGCGCGGGGTGGACACTCTCAGGACGGGCGCCGCCATCACTCCCTCGACTAGCCTAGGCGGAGACACGCAGACATACGCAGCTCGCTGGTCTGTAGACTCGACTGCGACGTGGAAAGGCGTCAGGACGCGCCACACTGCGAGGGGGCGGGACACGCTGAAGCCGCCGCCGTCGTCGCCGCCGCTGCTGTCGAGGTACAGGCTCAGAACAAAAACACACTAACTTGTCCGTGGAAAGACGCAGAAGCGCATACCAAGCGAGGATTTTTTTTTCAAATACACCACCCTCGGGTTTATTTACTTATGATGGCACGTGGGCATATACTAATAGCAAAAAATATTATATTAATGTGCATGTGTTAAAAAAGAAGTCCGATATTTTGATTTGTTATTGCAATACTTATTCAATGTGCTAATTGTGAACATATGCACGCACAATGTTTAAATCGTGAACATAATATTGAATAATAATGGATAAATGTAATTATTCAGCAATATTGTCTGGTATTTTATTATATATTTTTGTATTTGTATTTTTCTAGATGTATGCCTTCACAAATTGGAGCAGTTTTATTTCATCCTTTATTATATAATTATATTTTTAATTTATTTTTCAATCCATCCATTTTACAAATCACGTATGAATATAGTTGCTCAATAATATTGTCTGGTGTTCTGTTATGTATTTATTTTTTAAATTCCTGCCTCATCGAAGCAATATCCATTGATGAATTATTAATTTTGTATATAATTTTATTATTCGATTGTAATGTTTGTTTAAACGCCCGATTGAGGGAAAGTGTAATATTGGTCAAATCATAGTATTAACAATTTTCAACGTAGAATAATGTTACTATTTGTGTTGATGTGTGTATTTTTATTTCATGTATAGCCAAGCAATTTAATATAAAATAAGATAATCCTTTACTGATCTCCCAGTGTTACATTACAGCAGTAGGTAAACACAAGGTAAACTAGCACACAGCTGCTTGTTGAACAAATAAATAAATGACTTAAAGCAATGTCAGGTGCTACTTTTTCACCATCGTGTTTAGACTGTACATCTACACGAAGCAGTGAAAATATTCTGGTTGATTTGTTCGTCGAATTTAATGATAATTCCTACAAATGAGTGATGATGCGCGACGTTTGCTTTGTCACGTGGATCGACCACGGTCACGTGACTCGTCGTATATAAACACAATGACATCGTGTTTACTAACTCAGATTACACTGCGACGAACAGCGGAGTTTAGCTTCCTCAAATGGCTGCCGACGTCGATACACTCTTCTCTTTTGAGGAGGCCTACTACGACCAATATGACTATTACAATCTTGTTGAATACTCATGCCACGTCGGTGGAAAAGGGAGATCCAAGAAAGAAACGGAGCTCAACACAAATCGCCATTGCCCCGCCGGACACGAAAGGAAGATTGCGATCAAATTTTACAACAGCGAGATGAAACGCCGGAGAACCAAAAGCTCGTCTTCTTGATGTCTCTCGATTCGCCTCGTCGATTGTTTACAGGTATCAGTTACTGTGGGTGGCTTTTTTCCTTTGAAAGAATTGGCTTTGTTGCAGTGCGGTTGCCAGGTGAACAACAACAAAATGACGTTTGCGTTAAGTGTGTTTGTATGTGGCATAGTAAGGCCAGGGGCCCTGTTTTTATGAAAGCAAACAATTTCCTACGTTTAAAAAAAATCTAGATTATAATTGTAATTATAAACCGGCCAAATGGGGAAAACCGGTGGTTTTATACTATTACTATAATTATAACTTTACTACTGCTCCTGTAGGAATATAACTCAATATGTCAGCCGAAGCATCCCTCTATTGGGTAAAATATACTGTGAACATTTTGGTCGACGCTGCCTCTCTTTAGTCATGCGTTCACATGACTAAAGCTAAACAAGACTGGTTCACATGACTAAAGCTAAACAAGACTGGTTAGTCTAATCTTGTATGTCAACAGATGTGTTGTTTATTTCTATGCCAAAGCCAAACAAGCCGGGTTAGTCTGATCTTGCATGTCAACAGACGACATATTGTGACTATGTTGTTTGTTTCTATGCAGGTCTGGACCCTACGGTGGATTCCTAATGTTGACTGTGGCCAAGAGTCTCTTCCTTTCCTGACCTTTTGGCTGAAGTGTGATAACCATGCATAGCCAATCATGTGTCACTTGACAGCAGCTCTGTCACTCACTCTCTCTCCCTCTTCATCCTCTGTAACAGGATCTGATGATCTCCAGTTACACTTGTGCAAGAATAGTTTGTGTTTGAGCTATGTAGGTCAGCCATGTGCGCTTGTTTCATATGTAAAGATGAATGTATTCCTTTCTGGTGGAGAAAATATTGTACTGTATTTTATTGGAATAAAATGGATGTTACTTAAATGAGTTTGTTTCAATAATATACAATGCAGTGTGAATTTAAAATGCACTTAATATTTTCTGGAAGCCATTCCTCAAGGGCAAAAATGAATAATAGACCATCCTTCAAAATAGAACAGAAACATTCTATACTGAAGAGGTGATTTTTTTTGGCATTTCACAGAGTCTGAATTACTGCTAAATATTCCGGGATTTTTTATCCACAAGGAGTATTTTTCACGCAATTTCTTACTATATAATATACTATGTACTGTTTTTACAAAACACGCCAATGTGTTTGCTTTTATTTTGAAGGGAAAGGTATTAAAATGACCGAAACTGGTAAAGTGTTTCCGGGTCATTGCTTGTGCGTCTTCCTCTCGTGAAATAACCTATATAAACCGTCTTCTATTTACTTTACGAACATTTTAACGTCGTTTCGCGATGCAGCTATGCAAAGTGTGCAGCGAACAAACACCCAAGTACAGATGTCCAGCCTGCGAAATACAATAGTAAGTAGTTTGAATAGTTTTTCACCTCGTCTGCTAAACACGTGTGTACTGCTCTTCTTCGCTTGCGTTTACTGCTATATTGCTTGAGTCCATTCTCCGAGGAATCAAACGAACTTTACAAATTGGAAAGTTTGTTTTTCTAAAACAGTAACGTCCGATCCTAACCCATGCCAATAAATTATATTTCTTTACACAAATTGTTTCGTTTCTTCATCCTGCTAGATTACATTTTAATGAGTGTCTTAATAAAATATATTATACAGGTGCATTTTTTTAATGCCAGCGTGGTAGTCATCAAAATGATCAAAAACAAGACACGCACTGTGCTAAGTGAATTCATTCATGCATGTATTGTAGGAGTTGAATTGAAATGCTTGTATTAAATCAGCACGTGATTTCCCCTTTCAGTTGTTCTCTTTCGTGTTATAAGAGGCATAAAGGTAAGGAGCATTGGTTGTAATCTAAAATCACAATATAAATTAAGTAATGCATAATCTACAACTGTACTATCTATACATCATTAGATTCGTGCCTACCTGTTAAGCATCTACCCAATGGAGCAAATGATGCTGTCAGTGCTGGTATGTAAATCTGAAAATATGATCACTGTAATCAGGTCAATAGCAATGATTGGAATAACTGTTTCTGACTATAAGGTAGAGCACTGATAATATCGGCACACCTCTCGTTCATTAGACAATATTTGTGCACTATTTTTAAGGAAACGCGAACACGCCCCCTTCAGACACGTTGAGTGTGGAGGATCTACTGCGCCAAGAGGACATCGCCGATCTAGTACCTCGAGAGAAGCTTCAATTGTTGGGTATGAAATGAAAATCACCCCCACTATATTGCATCGTAGAGATTATCAAATAGTCAGATGTGGGTTATTGTCTCTGTATTTTGCCACAGGTCAATCAAAAGATCTTAAGGATCTTCTTTGTAATCGCCACCTTAGAGAACTATTAAGGACCATTGACAAGGCAGACAACAAGGAAGAAGCAATGAAGGCAGCTATGCAGGAGCCCTTATTTGTGGAGTTTTCAAATCGATGTTTGAAGGTTGTAGAAAAAGAAGCCCAGCCACAGGAGGTTAGTGAGGTCATGGACTGGTGACCGTGTATTTATTTTGAGATTATTTTTCTAAAAACAAAAAAAGGATCATGGAGTCAATACTTTTTTTTTTTTTTTTTACAACTCAATAATTACATTTTTGTACATTATCTCTCATTAACAGAAGCTAGAGAAAGAGGCAAAATGTATTCTGATTTTCTTCTATAAAGCATGCAACGCTTAGTAAAAATGAATCATATTCAAATGACAAAAATATTTAAAAATAAAAGGATGAAACAAGTTACAAGTATTCCACTGATGTGAATATTTTAAAGCAGCAGTCTGAACAACTCTTCTCCCTGATTCAAATCTGAATTTAGTGTTATTTGAATGTGCAATATCTCCATTCGATGTGCAAGAAATGCATACCCACTTTGGCTCTGCAGCATACAAGTAAAATGATGTTAACAGTTTGTTTGTGTCAGTCCCTTTCACTATACATTTAGAATTATTACGAGGAACTAATAAATATCAGCAGCCCATTTGTTAGACAAGTACTTTTTGTCATCTGCATTCCCTTAAATCTTACTCACCTAATTCAAAACATGTCATTGCACACACTGAGAACTTAAAGTCGAAATGACTGGAGTCACGAGGGCCTCAAGGCCAATATGGAGGCGTTCGAACCTCGTATAAGCTCCGTGCAGCCTTGTGTAGCATAATACCTGATTTGGCCTGTGACCCAATTATGGAAGGGCACTTTTTTTCCAACTCTTCAACAACTGTTGAACCTGATTACTGTACTGCATTCAAAAGCCACAATGTGCTGAAAAGTAACATGTTAAAATTATAAGAAAATTTCCCTCTTTGTCACACGACTTCCCAACAAAACCAGCTTGCTTATGCAAGTAAGCTGTACTGTTACTGAATCTATAGAGTCTTCTCCAACAGGATTTCATTGAAGCCGATCACATAATTCAACATCTCTGGTTGCCTGTTTGCATAAAGAAGGGGCGACCGCTGGTAGTGTAGTTTGACAGATCCCTGAAATGTAGTTGAAAGGAATTATTCAAAAGAACAATTTTTAAAAAACACCCCACATAAGAAATTCCTAGTAAAGATTCTAGGTACACGACCTCACCTTGGGTTGAGCCCGAATGGAGGCGATCCCCTGCATATTCTGGTTGGTCAGCACCTTGTACTCTCCTCTCTTGGATGGCAGTTTGAGAGAGGCCACCACGGACATCATCTTGTGAAAGCCTGTGGCCCTTATTGACGCCTTGATGGACAGGGGTGAGGGCACAGCCAGCCCCATAGGCCATCCTCGCACTGTGACGGGCTGCACCCGCCCCTGTTCCCTGATGAGGGCGTTTAATTCTGTCACGTCTTCCTGCATGATGAGGTCTTCTACGTCATCCAGCTCAGCCTCCGCCAATGATTGCAGCAGTGCCTGACGTGAGCGCACAACAATCACCTGTTATTTCCAGCTCACGTGAGGACCCGGCCCTCCTAAAATCTTACCCTCCACTTCCTCCAGGATTTCTGAATAAGTGTTGCAGCTCTGTCCCATCTCTGGACCCGCCTCCTGACAAGCCAAGAACGGACGGCTGCAAGAGGGATTTGAATCAGATGAAAATACTTGGATGTAAATAACCGCAATGTACCCCACAAGTCAGCTTCTGAATCTTTTGATGGAACACGCCACAAAGGAGAAATTCTAGGTACGCGACCTCACCTTGGGTTGAGCCCGAATGGAGGCCAACCTAAAAAGTTTTTATTTGCGGTGTTAGTACCTTTGTGAATAAACGATTTCAGGATATGTTACTTTTTGTGACAATTTTGTCTGGTGGTGTCATGATCTTTTTCTATTATGTGCATACATGTCTTCATTAAAGGTTGGAAAAGCGCTATAGAAAGTGGATGTCATTATTAGTCTAAGTTGGAAACACACAAAATGTATGTTCTTAATAAAACTGACCTGTATTAAGATTATTACATCCAAAACAGGTTTCATTCGTCTCTCGTTTGCAGCATAAATTCTCGGGAAAAAAACATGGTATTATCTCAGACGGGCCAATGTTGTGTCTGACATTCGCGTCGGGCTAATCAGGGTGATAAGATGCTTTCCTGCTGGTTCCTGTTTGGCAAGACAGTCCGGTCAAAAAGGGCCAGACAGCGCGAGTGAGCCAACAGACCACACGCAGCTCTAACTCACCGAGGCTTTAGACGTTTACCTGCTTGGATTAGAGTAGCGGAATGCCTTCGCTCGTGACGTTTGCGCCGTTGGTAACGCATCCAGCAGCACTGAATGCAGAAAGCACATTTGGAGAGAATCTTCTTCCTCTGATCCTCCAGTAAGTCTAACTGTTGACCAAAAACAGAAAGATGGCAGTCATAATGAGTTTGCAAAGGGGGAGGGTGAATTATTTGACTTATTACTAACCATTGACTGGGTGAGAAAAACCTTTGTCCGCCCGCAGTGCACCAAAGACTTGGTTTCCCTTCTAATATTATGCGCTGGGTGTTGGAACACAAAGCCAAGTAGCCTCTGCACCTCCTGTCGATGCATTTCCTTGTCCCAGCCAACATTCCCTTTTTTTCCCCCACAACAAGACAATTTAGAGTTAATCCTAGTTGAAAACAGGCGATGAGTGTTTCAGCACACAAAACATTGAATAGTATTGCAAATGATTTGACAACATCGCTTGCACATGCGGATTTCAAATCATGCCTGCAAACATGCCAGTGCAAATTAAGAGAACAGTCGTTCAACACTGAATGTACTCCAGAGTGGGTTAGAACAAACAGAAATTCAAGCACAATTAACAACAATAAGCAAAGCAAGCTCTGACAGCCAGACAGTACAAGCATTTACCTGGAAAAGTTCAAAAGAAGCTGCTTTTTTTTTTTGTTAGACAATCCTGTTTTATATAAGTGAAACGGCCCAAGGGGAGAACTGAGCGTCAGGTTAACTAAGAGCACAAGTGAAGGGGAAATGACAATAAACCAGAAGACCTAAAGAGAGGAAATAAAATCACTGTTGGCCCATCGTAAACATGCCAAATGATCCATTTTTCTTTGAATGTTTCAGCAAGAACATTGGACGTACCAAGATTTTGAGCGTCTGACTTGAAACTTGAGTGTTTCGGTATGCATCCATAACGCTGTATGAAACACTTGAACGGAATTCTGTCAACAAAAATATTCAGCAATGACTCAAAAATCGGAGCAATAAGAGAAACGGTTTTACCTTATCGGAAAGCCAGCAGCGCTTATATGTATCGTTTCGACAATCCCACAAGCCTCCAACTGCGTGATCACCTGGCAGCCGATGGCAACATTATAACAACAAATTTCTCTTACATGAAAAGAAAACCGTTCCGGGTCCGGATTTACCTCCTCCTTTTTAAAGATGAACGGCTTGCAGTCAGAATTGGGCTTAATGCAGCGAATGTAGTGAGGAGTTGTGGCGTGGAGGATGCTCATTAAGCTCTCCAGGGAGTTCTGCAACCACATAAACACTGGCATCGAGACGACTTCCCTTTCACGCCAAAACAAGCCCTTTTGATATCCGAGTTGCTTCTACCTTGAACTTTGAGACGACGGTTACTTTACTGAGCCCCTTGCTTGAGGAGTTCTCCGTTTCCTTTTGTGTGACGATCTGCTGCAGCAGGGGATTATCTGACATCTGAAGCAGACGGATGATCTCAGGGGCTACTGGATCCTGGAACATAAATCACGTTAAATTGAGAGGGACACGATCCATGCCATCCATTTTCAAGACCACCGGTGAGCTGGTGGAGCCTCACGCAGATGACTTTGGGTGAGAGGCAGGACACATTCATACGACGGGCAATTTTGATTCTAAAATTGACTTAACGGGCATGTTTTGGGGAAGCACTCCAACAACTAAAAAAGCTGAAATAACACACCTTATTTTTTTCCACCATGCCTTCTATCTTGTAGGTGACTTTGCCAGCATAATGGGCCACAGTGAAGTGTGGCACCTTGCTGAATTTATCCCAACTGATGTTGTCGTTGTCAGCAAGCTCCTTCTCCAGACGAATCCTAAGCGCTTTTGCATCCGAGGCTCGATTAAGGCGGCTCTCCTATAGCACAACAAAACAGTGACGCTTTACTGCAGGGGGGAAAAAAAACCATTCTGGAAAAAAGCATGTCACAGAAAATTACCTCATCAAGAAGAGAAAACACACTAATTGGGCTTCCCTCGAGGAGATTCAAACAGCTTTGGTTATCTTGGTATTTCACAAACGACCACTGCAGGCCCTCTGACACATATTCCTCCTTGAAAAAAATAAAATAAAAATACTTGGCTTAGACTAACTTTAATAATAACGAATAAAAATAAAAAAATCCAGTGAAGTTGATGGCTAGATGGAAAGTTTTGATTGCATATGAAGAAAACATTCTCAAATAACAACACATAACATGTTTAATTAAAAAATGAAAAAGGGGGAGAGAGAAAATAGGTTTACTGATGTCTGAGGCATGGAATCAACATTGCCGTGAGAAAATATAAATAAATGAAAAAAAAGGAAACCAATCATCGGTACCTGCTGAGCTCTGAGATAATGGGTAACAAAGTGCTGCTGGAGTTTTTCATTGGCATAGTTGATACAAAGCTGCTCCAAATTGTTACTTTGGAAACATTCAAAACCATACACATCGAGCACACCTGAAACAAGACATGCGAAAAAATGAGAAGCGTGTTAAAGAGTTAAATAAGCAAAATAAAGTGTTCGAAATCAATGAGTAATAATAATAAAAAATGTACCTATGAAGTTGCACCAAGTGGATTTGTCAGCACAAATACTGTTGTTGATAAATGTCACCAGCCATTCAAATAATCTGTGCGGAAAGACAAGCAACATCCTCGCTAGTGTTTACCGTAAACAAAAAAGATATCATGGTTTAACATTTGACGACAAAATGTCTTGAGACGGCAAAACAGCATCACGGGTCTTGATTGATGATCGACTGCTCCTCCTTACTGGGCATAGATGACTTTGGCAAGGCAGTCTCTCCGCACGCAGCAGTCTACCTGGGAACACGGCTTGTGTACACTCTGCCTTCCTGCTTTTAATGTCCGCACACTTAGGCATGTCTGAAGCTCCTCCGTAGGAATTTGCAACAGTTCTGCAGCTCTGTGTAAGGATTCTAAAACACAGGAAAGCGCGTCTCAAAACAATTGGCACGTCATGGAAAGGTTCATATACTTCAGTAGTTCCATTCATAAAGTCCAACTCGTGCTGCACAGACTTGTTACCATTAAAAATACATTTGTAACATTGGAATTTCTTGAGATACAAATTATTGTGTTTCTTTCCCCAATTTTATTGTTAGTTAGTGCAATCAAATTACGTAATACAAAATATAAAATAATCTGTATTTTGCTCAGTTTTTTGTGTTTTAAGAAAACAATGACTTAGGTCATGATATTTTAGGAAAGCGCCAATTACACATTGTTTGTTGAAACGTTAACAGCTTAATAAATACCTTTGGACTGTTCCTTTATGTCACACGGCTGTGATTCATCTGCTGAAACTGAGAATTTCACATTCCCCAGATGCAGAATACCCGCAAGTAGCTACAAAAACAGAATAGATGTCATAAAAATAAAATTTATTAAAAAAAATAAATTAAATTAAATTCACAAAAATATATTCTGTATTCACAACAGTTATTCTGAACCAAGAAAATATTCTGAACAAAAATATTAGGCTTACCTTAAATATCTCTCTCTGCCTCTCCGTATTTATACAAAGGTGGACCATTGCATCAATTGTCTCTTGAAAACAGTCCTCTGTAAGATACAGCTGTCACAAGGGCTGGCAAAATGTAAAATAAATAAATAAATATAGAAACTAAGGACCTACCCTCAATGTTTTTTTGGACATTTGGCAGCCACGCAAAGTGGTGACCTTGTGGCATATTCCACTCCTTTCTCTGCTCATCTGTAGCCGCTTTCATCATCTAAAAAAAAAAACAAACTGAATGGCCAATGTGAACTGGAGTGACCGACAACACATCAAGTGTAAAACTAAATAAATCAATTTGGAGTTATCTGCCAATCACTACTTCCACCCCACGACTACCCACTCAACCTCAAACTGATTTGCCAATTTGATTTAGGCGAGTTGATTTGTGAGTGGTAGCGTATTATAAAGTTCCCTGTATGCTGTTACCTGGTAAAAGATGTGAAAGTTTCTTTCATTAGCTGGTTGGTAGGCAACTCTGGTCTTCTCGAGTAAATACGTCTGCACAGATGCCCCTACTATAAGCTGACACCTACATATAAAAAAACTAATTTATTGACGTGCCAAACATTCAGCATCTGTCAAAATGAACTTTCCTCACAAGCAGCTGTAATTACCTGTCAAGTTGGAGCTGGATGTATTTTCCAAAGCGACTGCTGTTGTTGTTGCGAAGTGTGCAGGCATTGCCTGCATGAAAGACGGAATTTTTCGTGTTTACAAAAGATGTTTTTCTTTTTTTTTAGAGGAGTGGGGGACAGCACCGCCCTCCCACCGTCATACCAAAAGCTTCCATAATAGGGTTGGAGTCAAGAACTCTTCTTTCAATCCTCTCCACGGTGTCCTGACTCTCCACCACTGAGGAGGAGGCTGCCACTGTGGCGTAGTATTTCATCAGGCAACGAGAAGTCCATGTCTGTGAAAAAATTGAAATTGAATGTCCATTTTCAACCGCTTATGATGTGCTTTGGTCAACTGGAGCCGGGCTGGGCATTATGGATGAAAAATATATCACGACATAAGTATTTCCTGTCAGTCAATATCAAGTATTGAACAAAAGAAATTAACCTAATCAAAATATGAAAACATGAAAAGGGTTAAAGATGAACTACAATAAAACAACTATGTAGAGGAAAAAACACAATCTTTACCTTTCCTGCGCCGCTCTCCCCGCTGACTACCAACGACTGGTTCACTGGCCCCAACTGGCCCCGAACATTCCTGTAAGCTTCCTCAGCCACAATAAAAATATGTGGCTTAGGCTCCTGTAGAAAGACATCATTTTCTGTTGATGTGGTTTTCATTAACATGAATGGGAACAAGTCACAATTACTAGGAGTTTGCTTTATCGTTGATCAATTTTGACCATTATGCAAAAATTAATCAAACTAAAATGTGTAGGAACGGAATCATTCTGTGCAGTACGCTATGCTATGTACAGTGAAAAGCCGGCTTTGGTTTACTCAAAATAACCATTAATACTCCAAACTTTAAGTTCCTATCCAATGCCTTCAACGTGACTGGAAATTATCATTTATGTGCATGTAAAAATACCTTGAGCTGGGGAGCATAGTGATACTCTTTCATCACATCCAGGGAGTAAAGCTCAGGAACAGGTTGGAATGGGTTAAGAGCCACCAAGGTGCATCCAGCATGGGTGTAAAATACTTTCACGCTGTACCTGGCCTGCAGGCATCTCAGCACTGTCACACAGAAATATTTGGCCACATTAGGCATGCGGAAATGTGCTTAATAATACAACGGGGCGATTTTTCCGACAAGCAGGAAACAGCATAAAAAGTACGATGAAACCCTTTCGAATTTTTAATTGTGATATCATCATTCACCATTGCATGGCAGACATATAGCTGAGTTTCACTTGCACAATGTCTTGTACTACAAAGTGAGTATTGACATATTTTTCTGTGGATTTTAAATGGCATGCAGGACAAACACACTACCTGAATAATATTAACATTTTGAGTGAGTTGACTTTGCACCAAATGAGTTCTTACACTTGATGTTTGTTTGCTGTTCAGCAGATATGTGCCGTCCTTTAAATGCAATTCTTATGTAGTAGTTTTTTTTCCTACGACAATGAAAATATACTGTAGCTGTTACCAGTTGTTGGCGTCACAGGATTGACTTTGGTGAGATCGTCATATGTGTGCAGCTGATCTTCACCATAAATAAGAAAGGTAAGAATTTCATCCTCCAGGGAACCATTAAGGCATCGATCCTTTGAAGAAACCTGTATGGATCCTTGCACCTAGAGAGAGCAAACCAGGACAAATTCAAAGCGTTGTCATGATGGATGAATGTCATTTCTGTGCAAATGATGGATTATTACATAGGTCACATTCTATATCTCTGCAGAGTGACATGTTTGAACGAATGCTAACCGGTCAAGGTTTGACCTACTCTAGGGAATGTGTCCCATTTAATTTCGTCAATCACTTTCACTTCACTCTGACTTCTTTATCCCTCTAGGATCACATTGATTGGACGTGCAAGCGGAGAAAGTCAACAATATCAAGTGTGTGGACACATGTAGAAGTTAAATGTTCAATTTACATTGCTGCCTTTATCTGAATAGGTATGTTTACAATTGGCATTGATAATATAAATATGCCACTGAGGTACAGTGCATGACCAAATTAATGCAAAAATGGTAATAGAATCCAGTACATTTCAATAAGTTGCACTATTTTTATTTTTTTTTAAAAACTCGCAGATTGTGCAACTAACTAATGCAACAAGCTCCTACACATGTACCACTTCACAGACTAAAATGTTATTGAATAACGTTGCCCTAAGTAATTTGGCTTTTCTAGCGCTATTCTGGATCCTTCCATACGATTCAAAAATGAGTCAAGAGAGAAAGTTCCCTTTGGAAGGTTTGTGTTACAAACCGTTTTTTTTCCCCCATACTTACCACTCCACCTCCATTGCTGTGTCCCGCACTAATGTCGCCGCTCACAGAAGTCATGGGTTTAGCCTTTGCTCAGCCGAGAATGCAAAACGTACGCTAGGGTTGTCAAAACATTGTCAATTCCACTTGTCACCGAATCCTAACTTTCGGCATACTGACAACTTGTTCAAGGGCAACTTGTCTCAATTTCACACTCAGCCCGACAGTCTTCCAAGCTCCTGAAGTGAACGCGCTCATTCCCGCCCTCTTTCTGATGACGTCACGTACGCAGCTCCTACTACTTCTTCTTCTTGTAGATTTTCTGGCCGGTTGACAAACCGAAGCTTGGTATGTTACCGCCAACTACCGGACTCTTAGGGTGTCACACCCCCTCCACGTCCTAGTTCAGAATGCACAATGGAGTCACCAACAACTCTCCTCCAGACGCCCTTTCGCCTGGCATCCAGCAAAACTTTATTTTAACATCCCTGACACCCTCTGGCAGGAGTAGGGGTCTCCAAGACCGGTCCTCAGCCTGTTTTAGATTTTTCCCAAGCTCCAGCACACCTGTAATTACACCCTGTCATGACAGTTAACCATGATAACCATCACATTGCACACGAGAAATAAACAAAACATAATAGTATACTATACTGACATTTTTCTAAGGTGGTGGTTGACATACGCATGCGCATGTCTTGTTGTGTGTGTGTGTGAGTGTTTTTTTTTTATTTAACCACAGGCATCCTGGTTGGATTCAGACCTGCGAGCCAACCTGCCCTGCTATAGAATAACTTCCACGAGCCTGCATTGCGTCAAAAGTGTGGTAAGTACGGTATATAATTATAACAAGGTTATTTACTACCACAGAATTTTCCGGAATTGTGTTACCAGATTTAGTAGCCACTTAAAAGAAAGACTGCATTACCTGATATATGTATATTAAATAATATGAACATTTGGGGTATAACTTGAATGTTATGAGGTCTTTCTTTTTTTTTTTCACATTCATATGTTCGCAGGCCATGTCTCATAAGGAGCTGAAAGAAGCATTTGTCAGTAACCTCAATGGAACCAGTTTAGAGGAAGTGGTCCTTGGCTCCTTTCTCACGCCGCTATGCATCCTCAACCGAGCTCTCATTCTGATCCTCTTCCATCAAGCGAAGGGGAATCTACCTCTGCCATTTCCACGGATTTCTCACCTGCTTCTCGACTACTCCGTGCTGGTCCTTCCCCTCGTCCTGTCATGCACCGTCCTGAGCAACCATCTTCTCCAGGTGGTCTTGAGCTTTGCCCTCGTTTTGTTCTGTATGCTTTGTCACATCTATCGTAGTAGCCGGCAAACATCTCTCAACAAGTTCCTCAACAGGACTGTTCATTTGAAACAGATTCCATTTGTAACCATCTTTAGAGTGATGGTGAATGTGCAAACAGCTATCAGTATTCTGGCTGTAGATTTTCAAGTCTTTCCAAGGCGGTATGCTAAAACAGAAACTTTTGGAACAGGTGTTATGGACTTTTGCGTTGGAGCATTTGCCTTTGCAAATGGCCTGGTGTGCCCTGAAGCACGTGGCAAGAATGTTTACGGATCCAAGATGAAATATATCTTCAAACAACTCGCGTCCGTGTGGCCCCTGGTTGTTCTCGGTGCGGCACGACTTTTCTTCGTCAAAATGAGCGACTACCAAGAACATGTGACGGAATATGGCGTCCATTGGAATTTTTTCTTCACGTTGGCTCTTGTCAGGGTTCTGACATCCATGCTTTTAGTTGTCGTACCAGCAAAACACTCGTGGATTTTGGCTCTTGTCGTAAGTTGTGTTTATCAGTTCGCTCTGGATACAACAGGCCTCAAAACTTTCATCATGAACAACGACGACAGAGAGAAGGACTTCCTGCATGCGAACAAGGAGGGCATATTCTCCATGGCCGGCTATGTTGCCATCTACATGGCGGGAGTCCAGGTGGGATGTTACGTCATGAAGCCAAGATCCCATGTCAGAGATTGGCTCAAAGCAGTTTTTAACCTCCTCATGGCAACTCTCACACTATTTGCGGTTTTGTGCATGTGTCAGACTTTAGTGGAGCCAGTGTCTCGCCGCTTAGCTAATCTACCTTTCTGCCTGTGGACTGTCGCTCAATCACTCCTTTTTGTATCATGTTTTGCTTTAGTTGAATTGATTGTACTCTTTTCTAAAATAACATCAGATTGTCACTTTGTACCATCATCGTGGAATTCATATTCAGGTTCCCATAAAAAGAAAGATGAGACGGTCTTGTTGTGTCTTATTCATGCCATCAACAAGAATCAGTTGTTATATTTCCTGCTCTCAAATACCCTGACAGGATTAACCAATGCCTTAATCAACACACTTAAATGCAGTGACTTATTTTCTGTGTGTGTCTTGTTGTCTTACATGTTTACAAACTGCACTGTTATATATGTTTTACATCTCTGCGAAATCACAGTCCAATTTTGGTAAAGAAACTGTGGTCCATGAAGTTTTACGTGCTGCGAGTAACTTGTATGGATTTTTTTTCCTTTTGTTTAAACGTTCTTTCAGTAATTTTAATAATCTACTTTTGTTCTCTTTGCTTTGCCTTTGAATGTCTTCAGCTACTCTGTTTAGAGATGTTTTTATTTGTTGCGCTTTTGCTTTTGATTGTGTCAAGCATGTTGAGTCCAGTTGCCTTGTTGATGAAATGCACGATATAAATAAATTTGTCTTGCCTTGTCTACCCACTTTGTGAACTATATTTGCTCTGTTAACATATTTCATATTGTAATGCCTTCATATGTGGCTTTGGATAACACAGTCCATGATGTGCTTCACATTGTTTTACTCCCACGACTTGTCGGCCACGAGAAGATATCAGAATGCACATTCAATAAAATTTGCTACTATTAAGAATAACAATTAGGCGGTGCAAGCAAAGTGGAACATCTACCTTACAACTGTTTACAAAGACTGGCGCAAAGCATGATGGGAAGCGAACAACTTCTCCCTCGTTACAAATCTTTGTAAAACTACTTGATATACGTGCATTTAATTGAAGACACCACCAAAAAAGGTTTTTTTTGTAGTTTTCCGAATTTGGTCAAGCGAATCCCAAAATAACAATCGCGATTGGGATAGTTTGTCCAAGTGGAGCTTCCGTCGAATTTCCACTCCGGCTCGACTTCCGTGTGTTTGGGAAATCAGGTCTTGCATGGTAAACATTTTTCCTGCATGGATTCAGACCTGGCCTGAACCAACCTGTACTGACATTCAATTACTTATGTGAGTCTGGATTTGAACAGAAGTCATGGTAAGTAGAGTGCTGGAAATAATAATAATGATGAAATCGTTAGCAGTCATAAGCTTGATCAAGGAGGCTTCAGGCGTGATAGGTTCTTAAAAGCAAAAGTGAAAGTACTTGGGTACTTGCTAAAATTAGGGCTGGGTGATAAAGCCTTTTAATAAAATCTCTACGATCTACTATTTCAATTCGTTTTGCATCCTCGCTTATAGAAAAAGCCGAAAAAATTCTTGACATGACATCCAAACAAGGTTTGCACTTTCCCCCCATAGAACTTGGGTCAAAAATGACGAAAAACAGTCCTCAAATGAGGAATATATCACTGAATTTGAGTCAAATTATTGACAACAGTACAAGAAAAATAACTTTGCAAGATTTATTAAAACAATTAAACGTAATTATCCTTAAATTCTACCACCCCAATGTTTTAAAGTCTTACAATCCAGCCCTATGTGAAACCAAATAAAGTGTTCATGTGTTTACATGTATACTATTTTGTAGAAAACCCCAAACGTGCCTTGATTTATATTCAGATTGTGGATGCAGAGAAATTAATGCAGTAATGTAAACAGTAAACACTTTAGATGTTACTTGAATTATTAACTTTACACGGGGAGCTTGTAGTTGGTCCTTTTACACTCAACTTAAATGCTACATATTATATCTTCCATGTTATAAGTTGTTATTCTATTGTTTTCAGGCCATATCTCAGAAGAAGCTGAAAGAAGCATTTGTCAGTAATCTCAACGGGACCAGTCTACAGGAAGTGATCATGGGCTCATTTGTCACGCCGCTATGCATCCTAAACCGAGCACTCATTCTAATCCTCTACCATCAAGTTATGAGGAGTCTCCCTCTGCCATTTCCACGGATTTCTCACCTGCTCCTCGATTACTCCGTGCTGATCCTCCCCCTCGTCCTGTCATGCACTGTCCTGAGCGATCATCTTCTCCAGGTGGTCTTGAGCTTTGCCTTAGTTTTGTTCTGTATGCTCTGTTGCATCTATCGTAGTAACCGGCAAACCACTCTCAGCGTGTTCCTCAACAGGACTGTTCATTTCAAACAGATTCCGTTTGTAACCATCTTTAGAGTGATGGTGAATGTGCAAACAGCTATCAGTATTCTGGCTGTAGACTTTCAAGTCTTTCCAAGGCGGTATGCAAAAACAGAAACCTATGGAACAGGTGTAATGGATTTTGGTGTCGGAGCGTTTATCTTTGCAAATGGCCTGGTGTGCCCTGAAGCACGTGGCAAGAATGTTTACGGATCCAAGATGAAATATATCTTCAAACAACTCGTGTCCGTGTGGCCCCTGGTTGTTCTCGGTGCGGCACGACTTTTCTTCGTCAAAATGAGCGACTACCAAGAACATGTGACGGAATATGGCGTCCATTGGAATTTTTTCTTCACGTTGGCTCTTGTCAGGGTTCTGACATCCATGCTTTTAGTTGTCATACCAGCAAAACACTCGTGGATCTTGGCTCTTGTCGTAAGTTGTGTTTATCAGTTCGCTCTGGATACAACAGGCCTCAAAACTTTCATCATGAACAACGACGACAGAGAGAAGGACTTCCTGCATGCTAACAAGGAGGGCATATTCTCCATGGCCGGCTATGTTGCCATCTACATGGCGGGAGTCCAGGTGGGATGTTACGTCATGAAGCCAAGATCCCATGTCAGAGATTGGCTCAAAGCAGTTTTTAACCTCCTCATGGCAACTCTCACACTATTTGCTGTTTTGTGCATGTGTCAGACTTTAGTGGAGCCAGTGTCTCGCCGCTTAGCTAATCTACCTTTCTGCCTGTGGACTGTTGCTCAATCACTCCTTTTTGTATCATGTATTGGATTAGTTGATCTGATTGTACTCTTTGCCAAAACAACATCCGGCTTTCAATTTGTACCATCATCGTGGAATTCATATTCAGGCTCCCCTAAAAAGAAAGATGAGATGGAAGGATTGTGTCTTGTTCAAGCCATCAACAAGAATCAGTTGTTATATTTCCTGCTGTCAAATGTCCTGACGGGAATGACCAACGCCTTAGTCAACACACTGAATTGCAGTGACTTATTTTCTGTGTGTGTCTTGCTGTCTTACATGTTTACAAATTGCACTGTCATATATGTTTTACATCTCTGTGGAATTACAATAAAATTTTGGTGAAGTGTTTCATTCATGCCAGTAAGTTGTGTTGATTTTAAACTGTACTTTTGGAAAATATACTGGCTTGTCCCATTTCTGGAGGACTGTGGATACATAAGCCTATATAACCAGCTATAAAGCCGTTGTTTGCAATTGTTATTTATTAAGCCATCACTACCTAATTAGTTTGAATATTTCTTTATAATATACATTTACATGTGTTTAGAAAACAATTTACATTCACACCTATGGACATTAAGAGTCAGCAATCACTGTAATGTATGTTTTTGGAATGTAGGAGGAAGCTGTACTTCGCGGAGAGAATATGCAAAGTCTCAACAAGGCTTACGTTGAATTTCGAACCCAGAACAACTTGACCGAGGCAGTCAAATTAATCACTGCGAAACACTACTGCTGAACGTCCCTTTGAACTTATCACTTCATGTGCATGCTTGCTCGTTCCAATCAAAAATAAGACAATTAACAGGGAGATAAATATTAATAACCCAAAAGCATATAATTTTCGAGTGGAGAGATGTCGTCCCCACGCTGCAAACGCTGCCTGCAAAGACGTTCATTAACTTAGAAAAAATAAATAGACGATGCTCAAAATTCCGAGTGTATGTGAATGCCACGTACGGATGCTGTATAAAGTCTGCAGGAAAAATATTTTTGGAGGCGAATGTGTTGAAGATCGACGTGGTAAGTACTGGTAACGAAGAATAACTATATGTTGCATCTATTTTGGATTATATGATTTGTCCGCACCTTGTATGATACTTATGATGAATAAGAGTGAAAGTGTTTTTTTTTTTCTTGTGGGTCATCACTATTATTTTAAGAGGATCGTTCAGACTTTCTCATGCAGTGTCAATTAGCAGTGCTGCATAAAACTTTCTTGCATCTGTAACAAACGCACGTCCATTCCTGATATTTATAGCCTCGATAATACGCAAAAAATAGTTTTCCAACTTGTCCTAAATCTTTAAAAAATGTATTAGCGCTCCATTTGTATTTAACAATGCTATGTCCAAGGAAAGAAAATACTTTTTTAAATAAATGAAGTTTCTAATGCCAATCATGTATTTTTTTTGTAAAGTTTTCAGGCCATGTCTAAGAAGGAACTGAAAGAAGCATTTGTTAGTAATCTCAATGGGACCAGTTTAGAGGAAGTGGTTGTGGGCTCCTTTCTCACGCCGTTATGCATCCTCAACCGAGCTCTAGTTCTGATCCTCTTCCATCAAGCGAAGACGAATCTACCTCTGCCATTTCTACGGATTTCTCACCTGCTTCTCGACTACTCCTTGCTGGTCCTTCCCCTCGTCCTGTCATGCACCGTCCTGAGCGACCATCTTCTCCAGGTGGTCTTGAGCTTTGCCCTCGTTTTGTTCTGTATGCTTTGTCACATCTATCGTGGTAGCCGGCAAACATCTCTCAACAAGTTCCTCAACAGGACTGTTCATTTGAAACAGATTCCATTTGTAACCATCTTTAGAGTGATGGTGAATGTGCAAACAGCTATCAGTATTCTGGCTGTAGATTTTCGAGTCTTTCCAAGGCGGTATGCAAAAACAGAAACCTATGGAACAGGTGTAATGGATTTTGGTGTCGGAGCGTTTATCTTTGCAAATGGCCTGGTGTGCCCTGAAGCACGTGGCAAGAATGTTTACGGATCCAAGATGAAATATATCTTCAAACAACTCGCGTCCGTGTGGCCCCTGGTTGTTCTCGGTGCGGCACGACTTTTCTTCGTCAAACTGAGGGACTACCAAGAACATGTGACTGAATATGGCGTCCATTGGAATTTTTTCTTCACGTTGGCCATTGTCAGAGTTGTGACCAAAATGATTTTGGTTGTCGTACCAGCAAGACACTCGTGGATCTTGGCTCTTGTCGTAAATTGTGTTTATCAGTTTGCTCTCGATACGACAGGCCTCAAAACTTTCATCATGAACAATGACGACAGAGAGAAGGACTTCCTGCATGCTAACAAGGAGGGCATATTCTCCATGGCCGGCTATGTTGCCATCTACATGGCGGGAGTCCAGGTGGGATGTTACGTCATGAAGCCAAGATCCCATGTCAGAGATTGGCTCAAAGCAGTTTTTAACCTCCTCATGGCAACTCTCACACTATTTGCGGTTTTGTGCATGTGTCAGACTTTAGTGGAGCCAGTGTCTCGCCGCTTAGCTAATCTACCTTTCTGCCTGTGGAGTGTCGCTCAATCACTCCTTTTTGTATCATGTATTGGTTTAGTTGATCTGATTGTACTCTTTGCCAAAACAACATCCGGCTTTCAATTTGTACGATCATCGTGGAATTCATATTCAGGCTCCCCTAAAAAGAAAGATGAGATGGAAGGATTGAGTCTTATTCAAGCCGTCAACAAGAACCAAATGCTGTTTTTCCTGGTCGCAAATTTATTTACAATATTGACAAATTGCTTTGTGGACACTCTTGGTTGTAGCAGTTTATTTTCAGTATGCTTTTTGTTGTTATACATGTTGGGAAATTGCTTTGTAATTCATGTTTTTTGCCTCTTTGAAATAACTGTACGATTCTAACTGTTTATTTGGCATATGTGGGTTGAAGTGAGAGCTGTCATTTGACTTAACCCCTGAAGACATGTAACAAAATATATATTATGTAACAGAATCTTGTTTGCTAAACGTAATGTTAATAACATGTCTTGAGAAAAAATGTGCATTGAAAAAAAACGTGATTTTAAGTTCTTATCACGTCACTGATAATTACTTCACTTCGGTGCAAGCATCTTGCGTTTAGTCCCCACTTGGTGATAGTGTGAATGTGAGTTACAATGTTTAAAAAAAAAAAATAAAAATTAGAGGTAGGCTACCCCTGAAATGACAATCTGTTAATGATTAACTTGACAGTTCGCAATTTAAACAAATTGTCCGCCACAAAATTGCCATTCAGAGTTACGACAAGCACGGGATTTAGTCGAAATGTCCACATCCACGTACTGTCATCGTCAGATATATGACATAGCTCTGGAAGGACACCTCAAAACACACCAAAGGACATACGTACTTAATTATGAAAGGTATGAGTGGAAATTACAGCAGTTGTATTTTCCAAAAAGTCAACATTTAAATGTCGCGTCACGTGTCGCTTAAAGATGGTAAATTGCGGTAAACCCTTTTTCTGCATTCAACATTGATGTGCTGAGGACGTCTGGCAGCCATCTTGAAAATTTACGTCAGAGATTTCGGGATTCCGATTACGTGAAAGAGGCGTCCCACTCGCTCTTCCACGACAGGAAAGGGGAAAATCCGACTTCCGAGAAGAACTTGAACACAGCATCGAACTCGCGGGGAGCTGCGTTTATTTAGTTGTGCTGATAAGTAACCATAAAAGCGGGTAGGTTCAATCTCTAATTGTCGTCCGACAAATGACAACTTATTCACATAAACCAGAAACATGCACCACGTGAAATGTTTTTAAACGATGCTAACAGAACGTTTTCCCGTCTTTTATGTTGAATATGCATTACCCAGCTTGCTAATGCAAGCGGTGCTGGGCCACGGATAGATATATATGGTGGACTAACACAGGCGCTTACTCGCCGTCGAGGAGAGTGAGGCCAGCGGCGGCCATTTTACGTTGCCTGCCTAACTTGAATGCGTTGATTTCTGCGCGGAGTTTTCACGTTATTTTATGTCTCCACCGCATAAATTCCACCGCATATGGCATACAATTATACCAAATAGTCTGGTAAAACCGCTAGATGTACATTTCATCGTAATTAAATTTTCATTTAAACTGTTGCTTTTAATGTGCTTCAATTAGCGCTACTTAAATATTTTTCTGCATTATATTGTCAGGACCATCAACATGAAAGCAAAGCCCATTGGGGAAAATTCGCTGCAAAATGTAAACCATGGCACAATTAAATATACTGAGGTAATATTCTGTAAATCGTCAGTGAAAACAGTGAAGATGGTTCTTTGAGTTTATCTCACAGGGATCGTAGCCTGAAATGCGCACTTGGAACTGAATTTCCATCGAATTACCAAGTCGTCACTAAGGGTGGAAACGCAAGATGGCTGCCGTCTGGCTTCAGCCACGAGGCGCGTATTCTTAGTCCACGCTATTTTAACGCTAGTGGGCTTAGGCACAGAAAACGACTGACTACTTGCATACTGACAAGGATCGACTACGGAGCGGGAATGATTTCACAAGACATCAGAAATAAGTTTCAAAAGCTATTGTAAATATTTTCCAAGTTATACAATTTACAAGAAGACATTTTATATTTATACAGTCTCTACACAGTTGTCAATTAAGATTTATAGGAAATTTTCCAAGCAACACTACCGTGAGGAGAGCATCAGACCGGCCACTACGGAGCAGGTTATCTAAGCGATGGTGGCAGTCGACTTTTAAAGATTCAGAAACACCTGGTTCAAATTAATATGGTCAACTCAGCTGGCACTAGTTAACCTGTTTGCACTACATGTCCGTGTGCTGGGCAGCCAAGCTAACAAGTGGGTTTCCAGGTTTTGCTCACGTCTTCCGAGTACAAACAACAGTTACAACGAGTACACGAGTTTTCTTCATCTATTCCAATTCTCGACGTAAAACTAATACATGGACGGGTACATCGTTGCCTCCTCGTGTGAATGTTTCACTAAAGAAAGTTAACGTCGAGTCGCTAGATACTGTCGCTCAATCAGCTGATTTATCGTTAGCATGACGCCTCGTAAGATGCACTCACGTTTCGCTTCTCCCTTCAACGACAATGCACTTAACTCTTAAAAATGAAAAGTAAAAATACAGACTCAGATAACCTATATTTTATTTGGCCTCTTTGTTATTCTGCTAACTGGCACTTAAACTGCTTAACACTAAATGTAGGTCAAGCCAAGCGTAAGTTGTTGCATTCAGATGTTGACAGCATTGGCACCGTTAAAAGTAATCGGTTTTCTTGTTTTTTAATAAGAAATAGAAATAGATTTTCAATGCATTTACTGGATCTCCACGTGATATCTGCAGGTGATCTATATTTGAAGGTGGGAGGGAACGTTCATGGCACGCCTGGTAGCTGTATGCAAGCATGGAGAAGGGGACTACTCTTTTATTGACAGACAGATGCCTTTGTATATTAATGACTCGTTGACGGTAGGTTGCATTGGATATGTTTGACTAACACTATGTGTTTTTAAGGTAAACCTTTAGGGTTAGGCGGCGCCTTGTTATGGGTCATCCATTTATCAAACCGCTTATCCTTTCAAGGGTGGCAAGTTTCATATTATGGACAATTTAGTCTTCAATTTACTGAAGAAGACGGCACGGTGGACGACTGGTTAGCACGATGGCCTCACAGTGAGAGACAGCATCGGGCGTGGCTTCGATCCCTGCTCCGGCCATCCTGTGTGGAGTTTGCATGTTCTCCCCGTGCTTGCGTGGGTTTCCTCCGGGTACCCACATTCCAAAAAACATGCATGGCAGGCCGATTGAACACTCTAAATTGCCCCTTGGTATGAGTGTCAGCGAGGATGGCTGTTCGTCTCTGTTTGCCCTGCGATTGGCTGGCAACCAGTTCAGGGTGTCCCCCGCCTACTGCCCGAAGATAGCTGGGATAGGCTCCAGCACCCCCCGCGACTCTAGTGAGGAGAAGCGGTACAGAAGATGGATGGATTTACTGAAGAAGCATGTTTTTGGAATTTGGGAAGAAGCCGAGGATAAACTGCACAACCACAGGGAGATCATTGGTACTCCACAAGGGAAAGCAGGAGCCTGGATTTGAACCCCAAATCGTGGAACTATAAGGGGGATGTACTCGGCATGAGGTGATGGCGATCATGTTAATCCCAGTCATAACCAATGTATAAAACCAATGTGGAATTTTGACTGACAAATGCTCCTGAAAATTCTCAATTTATCAGTTTATGTGAAAACTTGTCGTGTTTGTCAAATCAAGAATCAAAATGCACAAAAAGGGGTCATCAGGTTTAACAAAAATATCCTGCAGTTTAAGATAAAATGTCGCACTGTGCCTTTCTAACACAAATAAATGAGAGTTCCCAACAAACATTTATTGGCTCAATTACGACGTTATGACAATCACAAATAATATTAGTCTCATGTGTCACTATTGTGCTGCATTTTAATTCTTATGTATTCTAAAACTGACCTGGCAATGGACAGGCGTTAGGAGTTCTAATATATTTTCTCTTGTTGACAGATGGTGATGGAATATTATGATGGTATCATTGACAAACAAATACTTAGTAGCTCCCATTGGAAACAATTCACTGAGGTTGGTACATTAGGACTCTCTCCTTTTTATTATTGCATGCTTTTCTTGTTTCAATTTAACCCAAAATATTGTCCTTCTGCCCTAAGGATTATAACAAGTTGAAGCAACATGACTTGACTTCGGCCTTGACGGTGGTTTCCAAAGTGGTGTGCAAAGTATTATCTCAGCAGGTGCCATGCGTGGGCTGCAGACACAGTGTGGGGCGGATGTTCTCCAATTTGGTCAAATCTGGGAACCCAACCTTGGAGCCGCTCATATTTAAGCCGACGGGCACGCTGTCTGTCACCAAGGCTTGTTTAACAGACGTAAAGAAGCTGTACAGCCTCCTTTACATCCAAGGGTAAAAAAAAAAAATCTTTGTTTTCAAAGAGTCTTTGTATGAACATGTTCAAAAAGAAATCACTAGTATTATTTATTAATTCAAAATAAAACATGTTTTTTTCCACTACTTTTTGGCTGGGCAAATATTTTTGGGGGGTGTCAGTTATGTGTATTTCAGCATGATTGTGACTACACTGCTAATATTTTTTTCATGTGAGGTGGTAGTTGTGTCTGCATATAGTTTCCCTAGTTATTCATTTTGTTTGCTTGTTTTTTTAATCTCTAAACAGGTCAAAGTTGAATGACGTAATTAATGCCATTCCAAAAAGTAAAAAGGGCTCCCGATGCCTGGTCCACTCCTTGGACACAAACAAATTCATACCTGTAGGGTAAGGACATTCTCATCTCTGTCTCTCTGTGTGCACGCAATGAACTTCCGGTGTTGCAATATATTTAGTTACAGAAGTACAAAGTTGCAAATAGCCAATAATATGTACAAATACAAATATGTAATCGCCTTGCATGGAGGAATCACCAGTGTCGACCCCAATTAAAAACTGTTTAGCCTTTTTAGCCATCACAAAAGACCAAACAGTGCTGGTGGTGAATGAGCAACAAAACAAGAGAAAGGACAAACATGTACTGTCAACCACAATAATTGTTGCGGTGGTTGCAGAATGAGAGAGAAACGCTTATTTCCTGCTTGTCTGAACTTCTAACCTACGGTTACATTACAGCACTCCGAAACTCCAAATTTGTATGCATTGATTTCTAAGTCCATGCACTGCGAATATGATCTGTGTTTCACTAGTTGGGGATTTTCTTTTCCCCATTGCACCACTTAATCATTTTTCTTTCTTAAATCAAACTAGACTTTTTGTGGTTATCATTATACAATGTGTGATTTTTCCTTTAAATGATGAATATCCGAGTAGCTACATATCCTCGCGGGCAAACAAAATAGATAGGCTGCTTGTTGAAAATAAAAGATTTATTATTCAAATTTCCAACAAACCGATACATGGATTTAAAAACAATGTTGAGCGTGTGCGTGCACATTTATTTATTTTTTGCATCTCGGTTGCATATTTTCATTGCCGTGCTTCACTCTCATCTTTTGTTTTTTTCGGAGCATATTTTGACTAGTGCCTGACTGATTAAATAAAAGGTAGAAATAATCGTCTCGCTCGCCGATATTTGATTGTTTTTCAATTTGTCTACTCTAACCATTTACAGCAGGAAACTAATCGAACAGTAACAATAAATTAACAGTTGCTATTTTCTGAGTGCTGTGTTGTGTTCGCTTCCAGGGGAATCTGGCTGGAAGTGTGGGAGCAGATGTCAAAGGAGTGCCAGGAGGAGGTGCTTTGCGTCGATTGTGTCGGTCTCTTAGAGAAGCTGGAGATATACTTGCAAAAACATGGGTAATATTTGACCGACACTTGCTTTTCATAATTCCATCATCTTTCTCCAAGCATTGTTTCAAGACAACCACCTTTTCATCTTTCAGGCTGTGCACTGACTGCAAGACTAAAGTAATGCGTGCGTACAATATCCTCATCGGGGAGGTCGACAGCAGGGAGGAGCAGGGCTTTTGCCCTGCCCTGTATGCGGGACTGTGTTGCTCACCTTGTAAGAATCATATCCAGGTGTTCTGCGAGACTGACTACTGCGTTAGTCTCCTTTACAGGGCGGAGTATGTGTTAGCAGGAGGCCACGAGTAAGTGAACGTTGCTTACCTCCCCAACGTTGTGCAATCTGTCATTTGAGCCATTTTGTGTCATCTGCTCTTTAATTACAGGAGCCGACATGCCAAGACCATTTATAACGCACAGGAGGAAGTCTTGACGTGTTTAGGGATTTATCTCTCCGAGCGATTGCATAAAATTTGGCTGAAACTACAAGCAGCGGAGCAGGCATGGCAGTTATTGTTCCATGTGGGCATTGTTGAGTTGCGAAAAAGCTTTGAGGTACTTGCTTTGAACGCCATTTAAGTGCATTCGACTAAGCTGTGTGATGACATCCCTAACACAGGAAACATTCTATCCTTAGACGGCAGTGGAGAATATGCAGGGGTTCAGTAGGCTCGAGCAGTTTGTCGAGGAGCTGTCGGGGAAGGCGAGAGCGAACGAGATGAAGCAGGAGAAAAAGAGGCAAAAGCGGAAAAATCGTCGCAGAAACAGGTGTGGCTTTGACGTCTTGGATCAGGGAGCTGAGAAGGAAAAGTATCACGATGAGGTAAGAGCCGATTAGATAATGCATTGCTTGGACATTTGGTTTTTACTGAAGAAGTTTTTGGGGATAGTACAGTAATCCCTTTTTGTTTCAGGTGTCTCACGAGTCTGCAGGAGGTAGTTTTGCTGTCTGCGGAAGCCATGATGAGGGGGAGAAAATTTCCTCTCATGCTTGCACATCCTTAAGTTGTCCAGACAGACATGGTCAACATCCACACCAGACAACCATCTGTCATCCAAAACTCACATTAACAAGTGAAGGAGGGGAACAAGCTTGTCTTTTTCATCCTTTTCCCATTTCCATTTCGGCTGGGAGCGATTGTGGCTACTCAAGCATTGAGGGCAGTCAAAGCGGGTCACGGGAAGGTTCTGATGTTGCCTGCTCCGAGGGACTCTGCAACCATGACGAAGCAGGTCAGATAATGAACAGCTTTACGATAACATACCCATCTTGAAACACAGGCGTATGAAATCCTTTTGATTTCCGTCACTTCTCTAAAGGTGAGTCCAATGTTGAAGACAAGGAGAAGGAGGAGGCAACAGACAGTTGTGTTGACTGTTGGCCGCAGTCTGAGGAAAAGCCTCAATGCAAGAGTAAAAAGAAGAAAAGAAAGGGAAGTGGTTCACGTAATAAACAGGTAAGCATAGATTCCAAGGGTTCGCTCACTGCATTTGACCCCAGCGGACCAACCCAAGTATGTGAAATTTGTCGACAGGGACGCAAAGATGAAAGCCACAACGTTAGCCAAACCAAAGATCTAAATACCTCATGTGGTGAGAAGATGCGGATACCATGGGCAGTACCTGGAAAGAACCTTTGCCTTAATTCCCACACCAACACGAGTCTGCTGGATCTCCTGGTACTTGACGGCCATCTTATGAGATGTGTTATTGCTAAATGTCGTACTCAGGTGGTTCTTTTCTTGCAGGATGATTCCGAGGGAATTTCAGATGAAGAGAGTTATCTCACGCAGGATGAAATTTGGGAATTTTTTGAAAAAAACAGGTCGTTCTACAACAACCATCACGAGTATCGACAGCTTCTGAAAGAGAGGTTCGACAAGTATTGCAGCAGAGTTTCGGGAAGACCGTCAGCGGCAACGGCTTTGGCACCACCAATGTGAGTTATGTGCACGAATGACAGCTCAAGGAAAATCACCGTGACCTACGCTACTGCAAATGCAGAAGATAGAATTCAAAATTTCAAAGTTTGTGGTTGATTTCTTTTTTTAAATTAATGTGATTCGTGTCTCATCTCAAGGTTGCACTTGTATAATCTCACTCTGATTCCAAACGTGTATCTTGATTCTCATTGACCAAGCCGTGTGACTTGGTGGCGCTTGTACAAAAGGTTTTTGGAGACGAGCACAGTGGAAACTGAAAGAGTTGTGACCTACGCATTGTGTCTCGAGGGGTTGTCTTGACATTCTCTTAGATGACACTTCAGCATGGTCATAAAGGTTGCATTGTACAAAAAATAAAATCAATAAAGATTATACATTTAAATTAACCATGCTTTTAAGATAAGAAATGTGATGTGACAAAGATCAGAATGTGGAAAATGCACTGCAGTGTATATTAAACCACATTCATGTTGTTGTTGATAGAATTTTTATTTTTCCAAGTTTGCACTGTAAAATTGTTGACAATGAGCACAGCTGAGACTGGTCGTCGTCAGTCAGTCAGTCACAGGTCACATATTGAGACAACCGACCGTTCACACAGATTCACATCAAGTGGGAAGTGAATTGATGCAAGAGCTCTACACGATCAGCGAAAAGAGTGGAATTAGGAGAACATGGAGTAAAAAAAAACTCCTTTCAAACTATCATTTGACATACACCTGTATATTGAGTAAAATGAATGCACATATTTCCATTTATTTGCAGAAGTAATTTTTAAACCATTGACCTAAGACATTTAAGAACAAAAACATGCATTCACCCACATTTTCTGTTCCCGCGGTGGCCGAGAACGGCAATCGAATCAGCAGGCAAGCAGCGTGCAGAAAGAACACCGTCTTTACCGCTTGCAGGGTTTGTAATTCCGGTAGGTGGCGTCCGATTACCAAACCTTCGATAGCGGTTGAGCCGGAGAGTTGATAGCAGAAAGCAAGTGGGCGGCGACGCGAAGCAAACGTTAAACACGATCATTGCTCATGTCATTCAGGGGAGCGCATGGATCTTCCTTTACGCATCAGTGCCACCGCGCTTTTGGATGCTGCGTACTCTGAGGCAGGAACTTGAAGCATCCTCGAATTGAAGGCGGTGTACGCTACACCAATACACGCCATAGTGTCTGTCGGAACCAAGCGGAACGAAAATCCCGACGGTTCGTGTCTCGTGCTAGCGAGATCTGCGTTGTTGGCGATGGAGCGGTGGAAAGGCAGAGTGGCCCTGGTGACCGGAGCCTCGGTGGGCATTGGAGCGGCTGTGGCCCGGGCACTCGTCCAACAAGGCATGAGGGTGGTCGGCTGTGCCAGGAACGTCGACAAAATCGAGGTATTTCACTAAGAGCACCATCATCGACTATTAAGCAACACTCGAATTGCCTCGTAGGAATAGCTAAGCGCAATTGAGTATCAAACAAGCTAACGCACGTCAACCGCTTGCTAACATTAGCTTTACAACTTTAGCTAACGTTTGGTGACAGGATAGGGGTGAACATTCGTGTGCTTGGGGGAGTAACCCTTTATGCGACATTTTCGACAAATCATATATCTATATAATCTGTCATTGCCGCGGTCTGATTTGTCTGTGTTAACTGTCTCTATGCCTGTCTTATCTCTCTATCTCTGTATCTCTCTCTCTCTCTCTCTCGCTATCTCTCTCTCTCTCTCTCTCTCTCTCTCGCTATCTCTCTCTCTGCATCTGATGGTGGTTGTAGGTTGTTTACCTACAGTAGATGAGAAAATCAGAATAATCGAACCCCCAGTGGCCTACGATGCATTTTGTCCTCGCCTATGTTTAATGAAATGAGGTAGCACCCACCCAAGTGGCATTTGGCACCAGCCTGCTAATGTATTCACATCTTTGTGAGAATCATTTTTCTTTTGGATGACCTTCTTCGCTGAGGTCACGGAGCAAGGAGATGGGCAGCTGAGCATTGCCCGCAGGGCTTGCAGGCAATGGTGTCCACTTTTCTCTGTGATCGTTCAAAACATGAGATGATGTCTGCTCACCGCTTGGGCCAGTACCAAGTGTGAGCGCCATCGATCGTGCTCTCAGGTAGTGTCAAATTGCCTTACTACACCGTGTAACGATATGAGCTGGGAGCTGTTTAGAAAAAGCACTTTTCTTAGAATTGAAGGCGGCGTACTATGCATGGACAGCACTGCGAACTGGTGTTCAGCATATTTGCCTCAAGAACAAACTACTAGTCAATTTTAAATCTGAAAATTATGGGAAGTATTTCTTTCCTATAATATATTTTCAATAGAAATTCTGTGGCGCAAAAGGATGTGAGGTTTCTGAGGTTAATCGTTTGGCTTCATGGCACAGACATTCTTGCACACCTCAACTAGGCCATAAGGCCCTGTACCTTCCTTATCTCGTCAGCCAATAATTAAGCCTCCCTTCGTCTCAAACTGTCTTAGCTCTATCAGCGGCGCGCAACAAAGCCAACTCCCCAAGCTGCAGTTTAATATGCATTTGCTGCTGTAAAGTTTGCTCATCTGCAATTGTTGGCAGCTCTTGTATTTCATCGCTCCAATTACGTAACGCAAGTAAGGTCATTCAAAAGTAATGGACTACGGCATATCTCAGGATCATTTCATGTGTAATAGTCATATGACCATATTTCCTCAAATAGTGGCCTAAGCGTGTTTAGTTACTGAAATGCATTTGGTACTTTGCTTGCATGATTCACAGCTATAGGCTCTTTAGGGTGATTGCCCAAAATATTTTGGGGATGTGGGAGCAAATTGGTAACACAGGGAGAGATATTTCAAAAGAAATTCCAACCCGGATCTCCTGACTGTGAGTCAAACGAGTTAACCACAATTCTACCAAGCTTCCCTTTAAAGCTACCTTAAACGATATTTTTAACTACTTAAGTTTTCGGACGAAATTTAAGGACGAACCTAAAATGCTCTGTGACCTTTCCAGGTGACCTTAATTTGACCTCTAAATATTTGAACGCACGTGTCCAGCTGTTCAATGTTTTTGCTCAACTTGCTGCTCTCTCACACGGAGCTGAGCATCATAATTCATAACTGGTGTTTAATGCATGAGTCAACCATTTTATTTATTTTTAGTTTCCATGTCATCCTGCTGAGGAGACAAACTGAAGACAGAAGCACATTTTGCTTTTAATAACCTAGACTCGGATCTGCAACTTAAACGATGGGCAGTGGGGGGGTGGCTGTAAAAGGGCGGGGACACAAAGAGTTCTCTTGCATGGAAATTTATATTCAAAGATGGCACAAAACTGCCGAACAAAAAAAAAAAATATTTAGTGCAAAAAGCCTCTGCACATGTTTGTAACATCATTTAAGTGTTGAATGAGATCCACGTTTTTAGATGACACAGATTTTGAAACTCGTCATGCAATTCAAATGAACTGTCAACGGTTCTTCGGACTTGAGATCAGTGTTGTACTGGTGACTGAGGTTGTCATTTGGAGTAACTAAGTTCGAAATGGTATGGGTCAATCAAACTTAACGAGAACCATTTTTTTTAAAAATTGTAGTTAAAAAAAAAATCCTTTAATTTTCCATTGAGATTGGCGTGATTCGGATTCCCGTTGAGCTGGAGTCTACACCAGAGAGGCTATCGTGTTTTGCATTGCACCGTATGATCGCTTTAAGGCCCATTTGTCGGATGAAATTGCAGGAAATGGTGCGGTCGAACAGCTTGTTGTTTAAACAAAATGTTTAATTATATTTTGCTTCGCTGTAAACTTGAACTGGAAGTGAAGAATAAACAGCTTGAAGCAAGGAATGCTTTGCCGCTTATTTGGACTGCGCGAAGCGAGTCTTCTCTTCGTTTCCTCCAAATGATTTGAATACAATAGGCTCCTATTTTTATGTTTGAATAAGTTTATTATTATATTTTTTTTATTATTATTATTATTATTATTATTATAGCTCTGGTCTGCGTCCCCCCCTTTTTATTTTTTTCTGTCTTTATTCTTAAATCGTAAAAGGTAAATGAGTAACTCCTCCGTCATGTCAAGTTGTGTTGTTGACAAGCAAACACACCCGTACATGCATACAGTGAGTGGCACTTGCGCAATTGACTACTTAACGCCATTCTTCCTCGAGTCACATGTCCTCTCCTGTCAATAGTTAACTTCAGCAGTGTGTCATTGCTTCGGCCGTGTTCTTGTTTAACCCTCAAACAAGGTCATTTCAAATCGGAAATACGTATTTTTGCTTTGTGCAACTAACAGCCATTATTCTAGAATTGGCTACATTGCAGCCAGAACATCGGTATTATGCGTTAGGAAAGACTCAAGAAGGAAATACGATGCAGTAGCAATCAATAGCGGCATGCAATGAGTGATCGGCATCTTCTATTTGATGGCTGCTTTGTTCTTGAAATGTTGGGAGACAAAGCCGGTATTGTACGCTCCCTGCTATGTAAACTGGGCTGTCGCTGTGCCAGAACAAGTGGGGGATGCAAGTGTCTGTCACTGAGCAATTGTTCTTAACTTCCTTTTGGCGTGTATTTCTTTCACTAGGAGAAATAAAGACGTTCTTGTTCTTACGGTATGAGAAGGGACTCGATGGAACCATTGTGCGTGTCGATGGTGTATTCACATTTATGCTGCATTTATGTAATTTGGTGCAAACTCCGAAAGAAAAGTTTAGTCTAGCAGCTGTATAGTTGTACTATTTGTAAGACTTTTTAGAGTAGGTGTGAGGGGGGGGGGTGAGATGTGTGGTCACCATGGGCTTTCTGCAGGAATGGGAGCGATGGGGCTGCATCCAAGTCGCGGCAATACACTTTCACGTGAACTCTTTTGAGACCACTCCAAGACACTTTCTGTTTCTCTGTGCACACAGCGCAGTCTGTAAGGTTTGAAATCCAGCCAATTGATTGAATTTAAGCACTGTATCTCATTTCGGGAACAGAGTTGCAACATTTGCATTCACATGTATAGTATGCTTTTTTTTTAATTCTCTAAATTGTCAAAGTCACCAAAATATTGTGGAAAATTGAATTTCAACCTGAGAAGGTGGTCGGCCTCTGAGTTCTTGAAATTTTGAATGAATTTTTTTTTTACATTTGAAGTGGGTCACGTCAGACTGCTTTCCTCTCTTGTCTCTCTTGGTGTTAGTTTCTCTATCGCTGTACACCGGAGCCAGCTTTTCCACTGACGTGTTTTGAGCGTTGAGTCAAGAAGCAACTTAATCGAATCAATAATTGTGTCCTAGGATTCGAAGAAGGAGAAGAAGGCCAATAACAACCGCAGCTTTTAAACTAAGTGCACAAATGCTCTAAATGCAACCACCGAGAATTTGGTTTATGGTGGATTACCTGTAGTAGACATACTGTATTTCTTTTGTCTGCTTTCATCACTATAATCTCATGTGGCTGGGCAGCCCGGTGTAAAAAAAAAAATCCACTTTTGGTACACCTGCACTAATGACAAATCGAATACAAGACTTCCTTTACAAAATTCACACCTCTGCCCCCCAAAAAAATCCAGAACCTGGGATGTCATAGAAACCTCTCTACAGAATCTCTACTGCATGTCTGGGCAATTGCTTGTCCCCACAAACATGAAAAAAATCTCAAAACAAAAACAATGCCGTCACGTCTTTTTGACCGCAGCACCATCTGCTGAATCTGTCTTTATTTGAACCCAACGCAAAATTGCCGTGGATAAATTGATGACTTAAGACCACCATACATGCCAAAATATTTATGGTGAGTGCATACTATCATAGTATAAAGATATAAAGAGCAACATGATTAAAAGGAAAGGTCGTGGCGTGTCAAATGTTTGTTTTCGTTGGTCTGAATGTTGCTGGTTAATGGGGAATGACATAATACAGCACATTAGGATTAAAAGGACAGGACTGTACCATTTGCATCCTTGAGCGGGGGTGGGGGACAAATGGCAGTAAGAGACACCTAACCATCTATCTAATCCCCCTGTTGCAAAAAAATAAAAAATAATGACGCTGCTTTTGAACTACAACAGGAAACGAATCACAAATCCACCAAAAGTATTTTTTTTTGTAGTGACATAATTTTATGTCTATTGTATTACAACTCCTACGATTTGTGTCTCTCCAGTACATGATCACCTGTGAGTGTGCATCAGCAGCAGGGAACAAAGGTTAAAGAATTTTGTTTATCTGTAAACATGAACTCGACAAGGTGCGAGGTTGAGCTCTGTGGGATCCACTTCGAGCTGAGCTCCCATCAAGTAACAAAACGTTTTTGATCAGGGTAAGAAGAGCTCTATGGAATCATTTTACATGCTGAATGAAGCCAGGACTGTTGTTGCAGACATTGGTGCAGGCATCACACTTGCATTTTTTATATTAGCAAATAACAACAAATTATATCTCACGCCAATTTCTGTATTTGTGTTAGTTGTGCGGCTGCTGTGCGATCAGTTGCCACTGAATGCCCGAATCAAAATCGCTGCGTTCAAGGTGTCGCCCGCCTTCCACCCTGAGTCGTCCGGCATACATTCCAGACCTCTTACAAACGCATTGATGAGTACATTTAGGACCATGCTATCCAATTAAGAGGCCCAAATGAGAAAGTACTTCCGCAAATGACAAAATACCTCTCGCGGGAAGAAACCTTCAACATATTCACAACTACAGCAGGATTATCCCAACCACCTGAGATTGATGAGGCATGTGATACAGGCAGGATCGCCAGGATGGACTTCAAGCCTCAGCATGTCTCTACTACAAACAAAAGAGGCATTTTTGTCACATGATTACCATACGAATAAAAGCCGCTCTCATAGTTGATCCTACTGCTGACACAAACTTTCCATACTGATTCACTTTGTTTGGGGAAATACAACCTCACCTCACTGGTTGCACCTGTTATAATACACATACCTCCCCTATTTCTCACATTCAGTCTGTCTATCATTGTCATATATTCTCCCTTTCGCACTGAAATTAGAATTGGATGAAGCCTTATCCTTCTTTCAGCTGCCGCGTCTCTCCTCCTCCTCCCTCACACCCTTATTACATTAGAAATATAGCCAAGACTTTACAATAGAACCAATCTACTTCCTGTTTGTTCACGTTGCAACGCAGGAAATATGGGCAAGCGTGCCTTGTGCCGGCTTCCCTATCCTGTCCCGCACAGTACCTTGCGGCATGTGCAAAACCAACTCAATGCAGGGTACTTCATATTTTAGGAATGTCTCCAAAGTGAGGCTTCTTGGTGTTTGAAAAATGTGGTGTCGTTCCTTGCTCAGTCGACCATGAGCTCCTGAGAACAACAGCTTATCTTTCCATCTTGATTAGACGATGCCAAGCAAAGTGCTATAAAAGCATCTTGTTCAACCTTTAGACCTTTTACTTGTAGTGAATGATAATCATTTAACTAAATACATCACTACAAAGACGGTCCAAATCTCACCTTTCACCCCATTATGTTTAGGAACGGCACATTTGGCTCACATATTGATGCGTCATCGACGACATAATAATAATAATAATATTGCCTTTATTAGTCCCACAATGGGGAAATTCGAGATTCGAACCCAGGCCTCCTGGGGAGACTGGGTCCTGAACGCGGCGCCTTAGACCACTCGGCCATCCTGGCAGCCAAGATTCGAACCCAGGTCTCCTGGGGAGACTGGGTCCTGAACGCGGCGCCTTAGACCACTCGGCCATCCTGGCAGCCATATTGTTCTTTTAATGAGAATGGGCGGAGAAAAGTCTTGGACAAATCTGGTTTCATCATTAAGATGGGAAAATAAAAAAAGAATTAAAAAATGAATTAATGTCATGTTGTTGTTTTTTTTTTAATTCCTTTTGCTTCTGGATTCCTTTCCTTCTCTCTACCTTTGTCTCGATTACTTCCGGTCATTTCTTGCGCTGATGTTTCAAGAACTCTCGTTAATGATGACGAAAATCCATTATGACAGGCAAAATTTGTTTTTGTGTCTGAGCTTTATGAACCAACCAGCTTGTCATTGTTAAAACGTTTGTAGAAGGTCTCCTGCTCCCAGACCTCTCCTTTTTGAGAACATTTATTGTGCAGACCTCAAAAGTCAAAGTTCAGAACAAATAAATATCATTACTAAATAATCAATTATGAATTATTTCTAACCATAGCACACAATTTTGCTTTCACCTTGTAGGCCACGCCTCCTGCAAGTAGCGGAAGTTAATACAACTATTTCTGTAGTCCTCCACGACACTCAAACTCAAATATTTGCTTTAACTTTGGAAAACAATGGTCTGCATTTTTGACTATTTTCCGACATTGTATCATAATTATTTTTTTTCCCTGCAGTTTGAATTTGAAATAATAGATTTTATTTTTCTTTTAAATAAATTGATGGAAATGAAATGTGTGTATCTGTGTGTGTTTTCATGGCCGGTTGCTTAAGCGTAGGACAGCATGCTCGAGTGCCATTGCAGTAGGCGAGGCCAGCCTGAGGGCCAATCCTGGTCATGGCTATGCAGCTGGTGCCCCAAAGTCACGCATACACACAGAGATTCACAGCCTGAGACTTCCTACAGTTGGAGCTCGATCAAAGCCCCGGTTCCTCCTCTGCTGAGTGCCTCCTTTAACCTTACTAACATCATTTATTGTCTCCTTCTCAAAAGCCTTCTTTCTCTCGGATGGTTTACTTGTTTTTGGCCTTCTTGAGCACAGCATCACTTTAGGAGGTCCACTTCCTACGAGGGGGGTGGGGGGGGGGGCAAACTTGACACAGGTCTTGCGCTCCAGCTGAAACAAGTATTGTCGGTGTTTTAGCTTTTTCACAGATCTGTTCGGCCAATGCCTTCTCTCGGGATAATCCAGGTTAAACAGCTTAGAGACGGCAAGGAAATCTGCACACTCAATTGTAACATGAGGTGTTTAAATATCTATATGGCGGAAAAAGTCCAATGTTGGCCTTCTTTTTTTTTTTCTTTTTTTTTTTTTAAACTGGTGTGGCAATGGATGTCCACATAAACCAATGAGCTTTGACCTATGCTTTCGTTTCTATGGGGCAGGTTAAGATCAGTACAATAAAACATTACTGCCTGAACAATTGGTGTCAATCCACGGATTGTCTGTTGAGTGTCGGAGACAAAGCTGCAAAGGGCTGGAAAAATTTCCGGAATGTTTCCGGTGAATTTCCATGAGAAGTTAAGATGGGGAAGGTTGTACGTTCTAATGTGTTTTTTTTTTTTTTTTTTTTTTTTAGAAGCTGGCGGCAGAATGTCAGAGCGCAGGATTCAGCGGCACACTGATCCCGTACAAGTGTGACCTGTCCAACGAGGAGGAGATCCTCTCCATGTTTTCAGCCATCAAAACGCTCCACAAGGGCGTGGACGTGTGCATCAACAACGCCGGGCTGGCCCACAACGAGCCGCTGCTCAGTGGGAAAACCGAGGGCTGGAGGAATATGATCGACGTGGGTAATCTGCAACGCACATGCGTCTAAACACATTAAAGCTTGCGGTGAAACGTGATTGAGTTTACTGGTTGTTCCATTTAAGATCAAAAGAAAGAAAACTTAGCGACTGTGATTACAATTTTGACATCTAAGGAGTTGAGAGTTGGCATAAATTCGTATAAATGAGTGGATCCATTTTGCCCCCCTCACAGAAAATGCTCCACCGGCTCGGAGGAGCCCTGGCCCAACAGAGGCCCACTCATGAAAGCCAGCGCTATTTCTCTTGTTTAGACCCAACTATTCGGATTCATTGAGCTCTTGACCGCAAACGACCCCGTGCGTTAAAGTTTCCCGGGTCCAGCATTGGTAACGCTCGTCCATCTGTTGTCATGGCAGCCCAAATGACCGTGTAGTGCCAGTGTATTATTTTTAGCTTGTGTTTAATCTGCATGCTGACCCGATTTGGTCACCTTGCCCGAGCTTGCTTCACTGTGAAATTTAACCTTCCCTCCATCGGTTTTGCGACCGGAGCATCGGAGACGGACGAGCAAGTTGTGATGGGAAGGCCACCATACAGTTGGCAGCTAAACGGAATATTTATTTACAGTCGCTCATAAAGGACAAAAGCACTGGGAGATGACAAACTATTGCCACAAATTTGAAAGCATCGGGGGAGCTGTTTGAACATTTAGTCGATTCAACGCTATTGTCACTAAAGTTCTTTTTTTTATGCTCTGCAGGTGAATGTCTTGGCATTGTCCATCTGCACCCGGGAGGCTTACAAATCCATGAAGGAGAGGAACGTGGATGACGGCCACATCATCAATATCAACAGGTAAGTTGGACTTTTGCTTCACATTTCTAATTCTTTATGTACTCAAGCTCTGAATTTATTTGTCCAGAATTATTTAATTTGCTTTTATATCTTACTTTTAAAGGGGAAGTCAACCCCAAAAAAATCGTTTCCCCCACCATGCCTCCATGCAAAATTAACATCACTAAATCTGCGGTATTGAATTGTTTTTTGCATTCCCAACTCGTACTCTCCGTTACTCCTCCTCTTCTCGTTACAGTATGGGCGGACATCGAATGATCTCAAGTGCTGACAAGCATTTCTACAGTGCCACCAAATATGCGGTGACCGCGCTGACTGAGGGAATAAGGCAAGAACTAAGGGAAGCAAACACCCACATCAGAGCCACTGTGAGTGTGTCATGCAAGTCAGAGAGCAAAAAGTATCCTACGAAATATCGGATGCAAATTGGTGTCATTTTCAACTTTCACCTTTTCCTCTTTCCATATGTGTCCGTATTAACTGGAAATTGGCGCCTTTTTCATACAGGCTCATATACACTTTGCAGTCAGTACAAAAACGGTGTGAAAAAAAATCTGCCATTACAAAGATGGTAATTGTAATTTTGACTTGATGTATTACTAAACCACAGGCTTATTTTTGTGGTTGTAATTAGTGGCATAGTGCTGGTGTGGCTATTTCATTTATTTTGCCTTTGAGGCCTCAAGAAAATGAGGTTCCCGTCAACAAATGATCAGTCGCAGACATTTTATAGTGAAGCAATGAAAGCATTTTGGCTCTTGAAGGCATCAGTTGAGTGTGCACAGTATGTGGCGCGTTGCAGCAAAATGAACTCAAGCCATCACTTGAAAGTGGCTTTGGATCTCCGCCCTGCATAGCTGGTCATGTTTTTGGCAGAGAAACTTGGCGGGGAGTTGTTATTTTGTAAAGTGATCCTGGTGCATAATGATGGGGGGCTACAGTTTTAGAAATAGGCTGATAAACAAAACGTACTTGCTTGTTTGATATCACACTTGGGTGGGTGGGTAGGCAACCCGCCCGCCTAATTAATTGTATGCACTGCATTAAGAATGACATTTTCCATTTTCGACAGCCTGGATGGAAAGTTAAGCATTTTTAATTCAGTCTTTTCCCTTTTGTGTAGTGTATATCCCCTGGGATAGTCGAGACTGAATTTGCCTTCCGTCACCACAACAATGATCCAGAGAAAGCAGCTGCAGTGTACGAGAGTATGAAAGTAAGCAACAATTCTTCTTTACACATGTAATAGTAGTACTAGTACTTGAACTTTTTTTTTTTCCTTCATATATGTAGTGTTTAAAAGCAGAAGATATAGCAAGCGCTGTCACATTTGTCCTCGGTGCCCCTCCTCATGTCCAGGTAATGTCCTGTCTGATACTTTTGTGTTATAACCCACGTTTTACCTGGGGGATCACGTGTTGCCATGTCATCTTTTTTGCCGACAGATTGGAGATGTTCAGATGAGGCCAGTTGAGCAGGTGTCGTAGCAGTGAAAACGGTAGCAGGACGCTGCAGGAGGAGCCCACAAGTCAGCAGCTTTGTTGACTCACTAGCGACCTCTGCTGTTCGCGGGTGGGAGTTGGGTGGCGTAATAAATCAGCAATATTGGTTGGTTGGGTTGTGGAGGAACGCAAGGAGTCAAGGAGGGCTGGGGGTCAGGTGGATGGAGGATATGAAGGGTGTGGATGAAAACCACGGTGAAAATACTACTGAACGCAGCTACCAGTTTATTAGCTGAGCCGACTCCAAAGTACAGCAGGAGTCGATGCTGCGCTGTATGACCATAACTTCGCAGGAAGACTTTGCTATTGACTGCACATTTTTTCCCCAGTTTTTTTTTTTTAGGTCATATTACATACTTGAAATGCAAAGGTAATTGTTTGTTTGTATTAATTCTTTTTATTATTTTTTATAATTATTTGACCTCCTGATTGATGATAGGCATATCTGCTGTCATAGAAAAATAAATGTAGAAAGTGCTATGTTGTTTTCACTTTATTTAACTATTTAACACTGTCAAAGGCCTGACAACTGTACTTACAATATAGACATATTCTTTTTTTTTTTTTTAATCTTTACCCTTTTATTTCCTAGGTGCGGAGTCCCCCCAACAAAATATATATACATAGTAATTATATCTTCTTTTTTGTGCATGTGCAATCCCTGCAATCTGATGATTGGATGTGTACCGTAATTTCTCTAGTATAATACACACACAAAGTATAAGGTGTACCCTCAAAATTGTCCTCTCACAAACAAAGTGCAGTATTATCTGCATAGTAATTTGTATTTCATTCATGTTTTTTTTTTTTTTTTTTTAAGAAAAAGGCACAGTCGGGACAACCGGTCACGGCGGCTGTAGAAGTCCAGTAGAGTACTTGCGGTGAGGGCTCACAGCACTGGAATGAGTCGAGTTGTTGGTGGAAAGTCCACTCGGAATATATCAGCTGAACAGGAAAAGAGCATTTAGAGAATGATTTGTTGAATTTTTTCATTCACTGCCATTGACGGATATATAAGGCAAAAAGGCAATTAATTTTACCTGGTGCTGGCAGTCAATTAGTTAATATAGAAACTTGTCACATTAAGCATTACATATCATATTTGAATTAAAGTATGGTACACATTTTTCACAACCCATTTGTACCAGCATACAGCTCCACATGTGACCATTTTCTTCACGTTTTTTTTTTTTTGCATTAAATTTTTAACATAAAACTGGGTATTATACTTGAGAAATGATGGTCATTTAGGTCCAGCACTTTGAATGAATTAACTTCCAATGAGTTATTTGAAGGCAGATGGCGAATGGGACAGTAGTTGTGTACGCGTTAACATGCACACCTGCACAGTAGCGTGTTATTTCCTTGGAAAATGATTAAAAACTTAACATGTTGCCTGCCTATATGTCAACTAGACACTGTCAATCCCTATATTGTATAAGACTTTATAATCATTGTACTCTACATATAAAGTGTAAAAGAAAGCTATTACATGTGAAGTGTTTTTATTGCACTTTACATGCCATGAGAACAGCAAGTCCTGTGTACCTGATAACACATTCCGTGTGAAGCGTTTTTTATTACACTTTACATGCTATAAGAGCTGCATGACCTGTGTACCTGATAACAGACTTTTATCATTTTAATCAGAAACATTGCATTTGACTTAATAAATCAGTCACCCACACCGAATTTGTCCTTGGTGGTTTATTTATCATTCTGGAAGAGATGTATATCACAATATAAAAGTTTATGCTGGAGAACTGTTTTTTTTCTCATTTTAAATACTATCATTATTTCATTCTAATATAATAGTTAAATATAAATACAGTACAGTCGAACTACAGTATTTACACTCATACCTGCCGTTGCATGTGTCACTAACACTCTTGAATTGAAGGTAGTAAAAGCTTTCGAGCTCTCGCATTTGGTGTGAATGCGTCAGCAATTGACAGTGATTTGCTCCCAAAAAAATAAAAATGACCATTGCAGCTGCACAAAGCCAATAAATCTTCTTAATTGGCCTCATTTGGGGGTTTCGATTGCAGATCAACACCGGTGCTGACAACGGCCACGGTTGGGTATCGATCACTTCCTCCCCTTTCATAGTACGGCATTTTCGACTTTTCATTCAGGGCGTACGGTGTGATGGACAGCTTTAGTTTCTGCGGAGGAACACACCAAAATGTTACGACGTTGACATCTTACATCCTGCGTTAATGGCACTGTGCAAACGTCTTAGGCCACCACTTGCTTTGTTGTTTGAATTGTTATTGAATGAATTAAAAATAAATCAAATAAAACTGGGGAAAAAAATGATTATATATTTGGATTATATAAAAGTGTATTAAAAGACCTTAAATGTATATAATATAATCTATTGACATCACCTGCACAAACGAGCCAGGCAGCACCCACAATGTGTGAATGATGCCCAGTGGAATCCAAATGATGGAGGCCCCGGCAATGACCCAGCCAACACCTTGAGCCCAGGGAGGGAAGACATAGCCTTCGTAGCGAGCCGGTTTGAACTGGATAATGGAAAAAATGAGGATAACCTGCCCCCCCCCCAAAAAAAAGAAAATCCCATTTAATATGAGCCGTCCTCCAGAGTGACATGGTGCAACAGTCTGCTGACTTACAGTGATGAGAAAAGGGGCAATGAATTGCCAACACACTCTGAAGAAGATGCTAGGCCTCTTTCCCGTCATCTCTTCCAGGTTGTCAGATAATCGATTTATACCTAAACATTGGGACAGATTTAGTCACTCTTGGTAAAAAGTAACAAATATATGAGCGTGAGTTCTGTTACTTTCTCTGTCTACTTGTGTTGCTGCTCCATTTGTGTACAATCAATTTCTAAAAAGTGCACTGCAACATAGATGCAATTGCACATTAGCATTAAGCTAACAGACTGAAAGGCTGAAATCTTTTTTTTGTGGAGGAAATAAGTGCCAAAGTGTTGCTTAAAGTCTTGAGTTGAGATTGTACAGATTAAACACCGCTGTTTCCTCCCTAAACAATAAACAGCAAAGCAATTGAAATTGAATTTGTTGTTCTACTCACCATAAAGCCAGCAAATGCCAATCACCTCAAAGAATGCAAGGAACATGATGGACACAATGGCCGTGTAATGATCCATCAGCTGGAAAACATAAATCCCCGCCTGCAAAAAAAAATTATTCTCTGTAAACTATAATCAGGAATTTAGCTCATACAGGAAAGGACAGCTTTTACCTGCGTCACATTCGGAATTCCAAGAATGCACGCGATTCCGCAAACTGCGAGAACTAACAGCTCTTTCTTCTTGAAGAACTTCAGCAGACGCTGATTGGATTGATCCATCAGACTGGTCACCATCACTTCAACCATGGCAAACTGGCCGAATAGAAAGAAGGAAATTGACTGTCGGTGATTGGTTTTTCACCTGTATTATTTGGAGTAGGGTGCGATTTGAGTTACCTCGCTGTCAATTCCGAGGAAAAGCAGCATGGAGAAGAACAACACGGCCCACAGTTGAGGTACTGGCATGCTGGCAAAGGCTTGTGGGTAAACGACATACACAAGTCCTGGACCTAGATAACACACATTTCAAATGTGCATCTCAAAATAATGAGCCGCCACTGCAATTCACACATTTAAGACACTTCTTTGTGATTGGTGGATTTCTTTCCTTACTTACCATCCACAGCCAACTGGGATACCGGAATATCTTGCAGGTGAGACATGTAGCCGAAAGCCGAGAAGATGACAAAGCCTGACAGAATACTGGTGAGGGAATTGACAATGGAGATCGTCAGTGTGTCCCTGTGTGAAAAGAGAGAGAGAGCATCTTTCTACTGTCTCTGTCCAGATGTTACACAAGGGCTCGGGGAAGTGGTGCGTGGGGTTTATTACTTAATAATGTTGTTATTAAAAGAGTTATAGCTGGCCATGGACATGAGGAAACCGAATCCTATTCCGATGGAGTTGAAGATCTGGGCTGCAGCGTTCACCCAAACCTGCAAGCAGACAGAACAATACACTGAAAATGTATTTCTTCCTCACGAACATGCATAGATAGACAGACTGTTTGAGCATTTATTCAATGTGCTTAAGCCAATGCTTCTCAATTATTTTCTGTTACACCCCCCCGCCCAGCTGGAAGAAAACAATTCACGCCCCCACCCACTACCAACTCTCCGCCGCCACTATAAATAATTGCATTTTCGTTGCAAAACAAACCAACACTGTAGAGTTAATACTCACTGTGCACATTAGGCAATGAGAGCGCCACTGCCATCTACTGGAGTGGATGTGCAATTACACTTCATTGTAGAACGGCGGGAAAAAAGCATGTACCCCAAGGTCACATGCGCCTCCCTCAAATTTGCTTTGGGGGCCGCCACACTATTTGAGAAGCACTGGCTTAAGCCTTCCACACACTGTGATATTTCTTAACTCGGCTTTGTTTAAAGAGCCCTATAAAAAATCTCAACTAAGGGCTGTACAGAAATAAAAATCAGGCATAAAACACAACAAAATAATAATAATAATAATAATCAATTCTTCTTTCTCACCTCCACTGAGAGCAACTCGTCCCATTCTGGTACAATGAAGAAGGTTATACCCCGAATTGCTCCAGGAAGCCTCACGTTATTGACCAGCAGGGCAATGAGAATGACATAAGGGAGCAGCGCTGTGAAGTACACCACCTGTACAAGAAAAAATAATAATAAAATGAAAGAAGAATTTATTCATCTCACACCTGTGTCAATTCCGCTCACCTTGCCTGTGGATTTGGTCCCCTTGAAAATGCAGAGGTAGATGATGATCCAAGCCAGCACAAGAATAAGGAAAAGGTCCCACCGTATCACTCCGGCCTCCTCGATTCCGCCTGTTTGCTGCAGCATCTTATATCTTCAGAGAAAGATGTATGTCAACAACTTGGGTGTAAAACCAGTGGAGGGCAGCACGGATTGAGGTAACGTGTTAATTTGTTTGAGGAAGTGCATTCGTCTCGGTCAGTGTATACGTAAGTGTGTAAATGTGAATGGCCGCCAGGTGGCGCCAGAATAAGTATTGCAATGTCCATTTAATTGAACAAAAAATAAATTAAAGTGCATTAAAAATAAAAAAGGCATTTCAATTTGGGGAAACGGATTCAAAAGGGAAATAATAATTTATGTTTTAATAATTCCTATCTCAAGGCACCATTCTATTCGTTCATTAAAATGTGTTTTATTGTCTATCCTCTCGAGTTGTTTTTTTTTCCAGTGGAATCCAAGAGTCAGAGATACGCCATCACAACTGTCTGTTTGTATTTAATTATTGCATGCGTGCACATGCCGAGAGGTGACTAATATTTACAAGTAGTTTTAACTTAACTACAAAGTTTTGACCTTTCCTATCATTTTCACTGATATCATTCACATGGCCCACGTGATAAACTTACACTGTTACCTTTGCCACACTGTAAACGCTTTCTTTTGTAACTTTTGCCTTTTTGGAGGATTTTTTTGATATCCTTAATAACCAGCTTAAGGTTTATGTACTGGTATTCAAGTCAAAGATTTCAAAAAACGGCTCGGACTCACTAGTAAAATGAAATGTATATGTCATTTTGTTCCACAATTACCTTCCACTCTTAGTGAGGCAAAACTTCAAGTGCCCACTTTGGTGCCTTCCAACTGAGCCTTGTTACTAGTGCACTTCAGTAGTTTACTATTCAGGTAAAATTGTCTACTAGTAGGCCAACGATGGTAAGGACATTGAATAAATGCTCCAACGACTTTCCATATGAATGCAGTTGTCCAACATACTTGAAGAATTCCTGGCTGGCCGTAGACGAGTAGCTGCCATTTGTGGCGTGATCTGTACAATTCGGCGTGTTCCACGTGTTGTTGCAACCCTGCCAGGGTAGCGGCACTTGGAAGGAGCTGAACAGGTAGTAGAGGGCCCAAGTGATGACCACATTGTAGTACGTGCACATGATGAAGGCAATGGCCACGGATGCCAAGCCGACACCTGTGCCACAGAAATGTGGATTCAATTAAAACAGTCATCTCTCAGGGAAAGGACGAAGCAGTCTATCATACCTTTTAAAAGTGGGCAGAATTGCGCAAGAGCGTGGACGGGGCCTCTTTTTGTGTATTGTCCAACCGTCAACTCCATATGGAGGAGTGGGATCCCCAACACAACCAGCATCAGAAGGTATGGTACCAGAAATGCACCTGCAGGGAAATTATCGGAGTTCACACCTTGACGGAAATGCACCTGTATGCACCTGTACACCAATTTTACAAAAGCGAAAAAAGAAACAGCAATTCACCGACTATGAACCAGCGTCACTTTTTGCACAATTCTCAAAAGTCTTGGAATTTTTTTTTGCACTCAAACTTGACGCACGTTCAAAAAGACAGATTTTCTTTTAAGTGAAAACCAGTTCTCCACTTCACTGATTTATTCCACACGATAAGTCATATATGGAAATATCAGGCAACACATATAAAACACTCACCCAAACTTTAAGTTATAAAATAAAAAGGCAATCAGAATTATTAATCGAGCCGCTACACAGAACCAATGCGGTATTTCTCAACTTAATACACTGAAGACTTTGAATCGATTTTGAGAAATTGGTTATGATTGAAGAGGAACAGGTGTATTTTAAAAAACAAATCTAAGACAAGAACAAAATAGAAATGTGTCTCCATTAGAGGAGTTAACTTGTTGAATGACAATATAATAATGAGCTGAAAACATAAAGATGTGCAAAACAAGAGTGATCAAAATATTTATATACTATAAAAAAATTGTGATGATTACGAAACAGTTGGCTTGAATGTAGGGATTTCGTTACAAGATCACGAGAATAATGTGCACATTACCTTCTTATTTCATTATCATTTTATTGATCAAATGTGTACACAGAATTAGGGGAAGATGCAATTGAACATGCGTGAGTACATTAGGTTTGAAGAACAACTTTCATTTTTAACACTTTAATTTTCCGTGGCAGAAAGATCATTATCTTTGTTAATGTCAAACGTGTCCTTCACTGCACGTGCTTGTCCGGTCACAGATTTCAAACTCTGACACAATAATTGAATCATTTAAAAAGATATATCTAGTGGAATGATTAAAGCAAATGTGAGCAAAGAATAGCATGAGATACATATTATGTCTAGCCAACATATTTTAAGTTTTTTTTTTTAAACTTACAAATGAATTGGCAAATTTATTACAGTTAAGAGTCAAACGTGCCCCCCTCTCACCCCCTTTAGCACAAGTGTTTGCTCCCCCCTTGGGTTAGAGGCGAGTACACAGTCGGTCTTATTTAGGGAACTACTCACCTCCTCCACTCCTGAAGCAGAGGTACGGGAACCTCCAAATGTTGCCCAGCCCCACGGCGGAGCCGATGCCCGCCAGGGTGAACTCGATCTTCCTGCTCCACGTCGGTCTCTCTTGCTTGGCCATGTCTGCTGCCAGTGTCCAAGCAGTCGCTCTTCTGGGCCCTAACTCCATAGAAAAGGGGCTGGTAGTTTAAGCAACTCTGGTTCACATCACTTTTTATTATCCTTAATGATTAGCAGAAGGTCTACCGTGTAAGTCCACTCAGTTGAGTTGAGTTGTTTGTTCACAAGCTTTGAATCATCAATCCATCAGCCATCCATTTTCCATGTCACTTTTCATCACAATTATATCCTTTTTTTTTTTTTGGTCTTCTATTTATTTTATTTTTTTTTGTAGGATTACAGCACAACACATGTGGTATTATTTTTTTTTTTATTCTAACACTTTGAAATTTCCCAAATAAAATATTAATCCTATTTTTAATATAATTTTGATTTATTAAATGTCATACATTATATTATTAAACCTCATTGTATTTGTAATAATTCATCATGTAGTATATATGATACAACATTTTATTTTATTTTTAATGATGTTCCATTAATATTATAGAATGATAATATTATTTGAAAAATTAAGCATGAATGGTTGTGTCATTTATAATCTAATTTTTTATTTTATATAAAAACATCACGCTGTGCTCATTTTTGTGACACTCCTGGCCTGTTTTCTTTCAGGAATGCTATTTTAAACATCGTCTCGTGGACTAGCTAATATGTCAAGGATTGCACTTGTCAGCTCACACTTCCAATATGATACAAAGTGCGATTTTGACACGTGAGCACCCGCAACCGTGTTAAGGTGAGGAGATATGATAAGCATTATCATTCCCCCCGGCGAGTACAGGATCTCTAACCCTCGACGATAATAAGCAGCAAACAAACACAAGCTTGGTCATTGACAATCACAGTTCGGAATAAAAAAAAAAAAAAAGAGAATTAGAGAATTAGAATTGCTCAACATGAAACTACAAAGAAGCGCGGCGTCCTAGTGCTTAGCATAACTGCCTCATAGTCGAGAGATTCTGGGTTTGAATCTGGCCTCAGCCCTCCTGTATGGTGTTTGCATCTTCTGCCCGTTCAGTCGAGCACCCACGTTGCCTTGAAATCTTTCCATGTGCCCTGCAATCGAGCGGTGACCAATCCCGGGTGTACACCGCCTCTTGCTCAAAGTCAGCTGGGATAGGATCGAGCTCACCTTTGACTCTCGTGAGAAGGTGAAGGAATGAATGAGGAATGAATGCAAAAACTACAAAGGAGCCACTTATTTTCATGGCACATTGTTTCCCAAGATCTTCTTAATTGGGAATTTAATTTTTGAACAGTTTGAATGCGCAATAGTAATATTAATAATAAAATTGGAATTTTAATGCAAATAAAGAAGTGTGAATGCATTCCTTCATCCTAACCATCCGCACTGGAGTTGTGTTACAATGCTTTTTGGTATTTGTGAGCCATCTGCTGGGCACACGAGAATCCTGCTTAGTGGACGTCACCAACTAAAATACAATACAATACATTACAACTTTATTTGTATAACGCTTTTCACAAGAGCTGCATCTGTAACAAATGGAGTACGACCCAAATGCAGGGAAGGAGGAAAAAATTCCAAACAAAATGTTTAATTTCCAGAAGAACAAAACACAAAGGCAAACAACGTGGGTGATTGGATAATCAAAAATACTTAAGTACAAACAATAAGGGGAAAGCAGGAAAGCAAATTTTCACAGAACCTTTAGTTTACTTGCCAATCATAAAATGTCACCCAATTTTCTTGCCTTTAACTTTTGGGTTTGCCCACCATTTTTTTTTACAGTGTACATATGTAATCTATTTTCAGACAAAGTTGGGTGAACTCAAAGTTTCAGGGCAGAAAACTTGGATAAAATTTTAATTTGGGCAAGTAAATGTTTTAAGTTTCGCAATTCAAAGTGCTCAGACATGCAAGCAGCTGTTGACCTTATGCAAATATTCTCAGGCCTGCACGAGGCAATGCTGTGATATCAACATGCTGGTCAGTGGAGCAATATCGGTCATGTTACCTGGGAAACGCTTATCTGTCTGTGTCAAAGAATGTTTCTAGAAGGTAATGACATAAATGTATGGCACGTACAGTCGATATAAACGTCATCACCCACTGTTTAAATGCCACCCTTTCGATATACAGTATAAAAACATGAGACACAAAAAAATTCCACTTATGAATGTGATCCTTCTTCTGTACAACCCAATGGATTAAAAAATATATTTCTAATGCAGGAATTAGAAATAAACAGAGGTGCACACTCTTTTATATACCTATGTAAGCTCTTCTGCAAATGACGATTTTTCTATCCTGTCTTGTAACCAGCAATGACTTGGTTTGAACGACACAGAGATTTTAGTTGTTTCTTTTTCCTTTATTCCATTTTCCATTCTTACTATTTTTTTAGTCCAAGATGTACTGTTAGAGAATATCGAATCAATGAATCCTATCATTTCAGAGTTTAAATTATACATTAACCAAAAGAAACAACTATTTTCTTGCCATAAATAAAATGCATTTATATAGATCTCATTAGGGCTGGCATATTGTTAATGATTTCCATATTTGTCATTTTGTATTTGAAAGGGGAACTTGAAAAAAATAGTATATAGTTTTAAAAATACTCCATAATGTCATCTTTTGAAAGACTCGCGATTAGGAATTACAATTAGACGTATCCTTGATGAAAAACGGCTATTAACACAATTATTCATGCTGGTTTAATGTTGCTTTTTTATATCAGTCTCTCAGAAGACACTCTTACGTCATATCCTCTGTTGTTTGGACGTTTGGGAAAGACATCCGGTAAATTAACAACAGTCATCAAGATACCGTAAAGCGGTGATCTATGTCGAGAATAAAATAAAAGCATAAAAAGTTGACGCCAGAGCAATCCAATTGTACTGACGTTTGGGAGTTTTTATTTTGAAAGTTTTAACCGGAAACTCTGATTGACCTTCTTCAGCGGAGAGAAAATCGATACGAGTGTGGGTGTGACTGGAGCTCTTTGGCTGATGTTGTGATGAAATAATTGTGAGGGTTCGTGGGGGAAGGGGGAATCGTACATTTAACATCTTCTATCGAGTATATTTTTTAATTGTTTTTAAAATGGGAAATTGCCACACCGTTGGACCAAACGAGGCGCTTGTGGTTTCAGGTATGGACAAATTACTCGCGTTGGGAAGTTTTTTGTAATTAATTTTAAGCAACGCGGCCTTCGCCTAGTTTGAGCTGGATGAAGGGATTTAAGAGGCGGGCCTTCGGGGGCGGTTTCTTTACCTTCACTCGACGAATACTTCTTTACATCGTTCAAAATCCATCTCGCTAAAAGACGCGATGCACGTGTATAACATCAATGTAGCCACGTTTGACCAACTGACGTAAAAAGAAAAATCGGGGGGAAAAAAATCGTCATTCCTGTTACTACCGATTACGTAACATCTTCAATCGGCTATAGCCGCTTTCACATCGTTTGAACTTTCACATCAATATGTCACAAACATTTTCTTATGTAAATGTTCTAATCAAATGTAACATAGCGCATGCGTTTTGTTCTACTGCTGTTTGGGCGACATCATAGCAGACACCGGAGAATTTCCTGTCCTTCATGTGTTCGTGTTCTCTTGGACTCTTCCTAAAATTGTTTTGATTTAGGCATTAAAAACAGCAATGCATGGCAAAGTTCAACGCGATTTGCTTTTGAGAGCTTTGTGAGTTTATTACTAGCAGGACATGGCGGTTGCTCCCTACAGAAGGAATACAGTTGAGTAAATTAGATTACATGGGAGAGGCCCATCAAGTCCTCCCGGCATCGGTGCAGTTTGCTGTGCACGACACAGAATGGCAGACCGGGAATTGCAGTTGAACAGAATAAACAAATGAAGGCATCCAACCTTCCTCATTTTGGTGTATTTCCCAGCACATTACTATGAGCTTGGGAAAGGAGAGTGCCAAATACTGTGGTGTCTTTTAGTGAGGAGGAGGAATGTATCTTTTTTAAATTTATTAGATTATCAGATATTAAATTATGTAATTACACTACAACAATTTGAGTTTGTAGTGAAAATAATCTGCATGATTTTTTTCCACAACCCAAATTTGTACTTTGTGTTAGCCCGACTAATTTAATTTTATCAGCCAAACTCAGCTCTTTTAAAGCCAATTGTCGTTAACACATTTCAACATATTAACATTCCAGTCTTATTTTGCATCCATCCATCATCTGATCCTCTTCTCCTCACAAGGGTGGCGAGCATACTGCAGCCTATCCCAGCTGGTCTTCGGGCAGTAGGCGGGGTACACCCTGAACTGGTTGCCAGCCAATTGCAGGGCACGTAAAGACGAACCATTTGCGCTCACAATCACACTTGGGGGCAAATCGGGGTTTCCAATCTACCCACCATGCATGTTTTTGGAATGTGGGAAGAAACTGGAGTACCCGGAGGAAATCCACGCAGGCACGGGGTGAAAATGCAAACTCTTTTATCGTAAGCGTTAAAAGGAACAAAAAAAGAACTGCTGTTATTCAGCATTATTTTTTTTAATTAATCTATCTTTTTTTTTTTAGTTATCTGAATTTTCTACTGCCAAATATCAGAATCGGCTTTGGCCTGATATCTGTTTGAGCGTACCGCAGTGTAGCGTATCTTTGGCTGATATCGGCAGCCCCCATGAGCACCTGCTACCTTTAAAAAAAACTGTGCCTAGCATTGATACTTACCCATCCCTAAAGGAAACTCGCTGCTACGAAAACGATGCACATGGAGGAGGCGTTGTTAGTACTGCTGCTAACAGCAAGAATAGCCAGTATGAATTTGAGCATCGGTGCTGTCAACGCCTGACGTAAGGCCGTTCTGTGTGAGGGTTCACATTCTCTCCCCGTGAAGCTTTCACCGGGTCCTCCTACGACTAAAAACATCAAAGGTTGATTTCCGCTCAGCGCCTTGACCTTGTCTCTGACACCATCTAGTTCCTGCATTGCTCACGCTTGGGTTAAATACGCCATTTTTAAATCTGCTTAAATCTAATTTGGTGTATTGAATTTTTGACACTTGTTTGGAAAAACCTCTTGCACAAATGTGTTTGGAAAACCTGTTGGTAGACAACTTTCTCCTTGGGATTTTGACTTTGTGCTTTTGCACACTTCTGCAAGTGTCCCAGCGGCCAGCACTGCTCGTTTCTTCTCTCAGCCACATTTGACAACTACACAGAGAGAAACTTTGGGATGGAATCAAAACGTCCCCACCCCCCACTTTTATAGAACGCAGTCAGGAATGTCAGTTTTGCCCGTGCTAGCGAGGCATCAGCTCAGTGTATCTCCGCAAGATTCTCAGCCTAATTGCCTTTGACAGGCAGTTTATTTTAACCGTAAATCATGTGCCACCCACATCCGTTTATACAAATACCACAGGAATAAGATCATGTGCCTCAAACCTTTCATAGTACTGTTTTGTGCGAGAGATACTTCTCTACTTGTTACAGCCGCTGAAAAACAACGACTGCCTCTTGTTTTGTTTTGAGCTTATCAACAACTGGTAGGTTTGAAGAAGCCGATTCAACGAAACTGTCATTGGTTAAACATTCTGTTCCACGATTCTTTTTAAATGATTTGTTCCACAGTCCAAACTGTCTCCCATCATAACACCGTTATTACATTTACTAGCCATATTTGATGTGACATTTTTGCCCACAGCATTGGCAATGTTAGATTTCTTTTTACATTATCACACCCGTTTGTTTCATTCCGGAAACCCGTGATTGTTTTCCAACCTTGTTGAAGTCAATGTTGTACAACCACTCGGAGATTGGTTTGGGTAAATATAGGCGCGCGCACACGCGTGTGTCAGTAAATATAGTCTAGCTCCTCCCCCTTTTCTTTCTGTCATTTCACATATGACAGCTGGGAATGCCTCCTGAAACACTCACACTGGAGATGGACCAGACTCTGGCCTGTGTGACGTGTTGCTATAGCGAACTGCATACAATTTATTTTTTTCCATTACCGTGTATGTCGTCTTTCACATGTACTGCTTCTCCTGCAGTCTTTCCTCAGCGGCCATTTTTTTTAAACACCCTAACAAAATTCACGACCACCGTTGCTTTTAATTACATAAAACGTGCCGGGAAATTAAGATGAATGCTGTGTGCATGATTTCCTAACCATTGTCTATGCCCCCCCCCCTTCTCTGATTATGGTGATGTGACGTTCATGTCGTTTGTGTTGTTCCCAAGGTGGCTGCTGTGGTTCCGATCAGAAAACGTATGTTGTGGGAGGCTGGGCTTGGGCTTGGTGGCTCATCTCGGACATCCAAAGGTAAGAGTTCGCGGCGCATTGCTCCAACAGTACCAGAAGTGGGCAGTACATATTTGATGTGGGGACCTATCTGACGAGTTGTGCCTTTAATATCACCCATTATGTCGTAAATAATTACATTTCATCATTTGTCAAGTTTTAGGCAAAAGCAACCAGCAAGTACATCAAACTCAGACGTTGTTTAAACTCGACGCCATCTTTCTTGTTTGCTTCTTGTTAATGGCTGATGGTGCGTGTGGTGTATTATTCTTCTGATTGATTAGCATCTGAATTCGCCCGTCTGGCCCATGTGTACTTAATGTCTACATACTGCGTTACTCCTTTATCTGCTCATTATTTGTTTGTATATTCCCAGCTGACGCCGTTCATATTCTATTGTATCTGAAAGCTCTTTTGTGAACATGCAGCGTGTTTATTCAAATATTTAAACGTGGCCAACCGCTCGCCACCAAACATGGAGTTAAAGTTTGCTGCATTTAGGTGTGGTCTGGATTAAGCAGTGGTGCTGGTAAAACAGAACCGTGACTGCTAGTTTACCCTTTAAAGTTAACCTTTTGCAGAATTTACAGTTTCGTATTTTAAAAGTACTCATTCTCGTCACTAATTTTCTATTTAAGCGCATTGAGTGCTTGCCTCAAAACATTTTGTCTGTGACATGAACTTCCTTGTGCTAATATTCATTTGCTTGTGGAGCACCTGGTGATCTAATGTTTGCTCGTCTCTCTGAGAAGCCGCTTTCCCGTGTGTGCCTCAGCTCGACTGTGTCCGCTTCAGGTTACCCATTTCCAATTAAGAACCGCGCTTCAGTGTTGCTTGGGAACGTAAATGGTAAACCGCAACAACAAAGTGAAGTCAATGCATGGATGAGCTTCTAAATTCACCAAACCCTGACTGGCTGTCACTCAATATTATGGTCACATTTTTTTTTTTTCTGGGAGGATGACAGCAGAACGAAAGCTCCTTGCTCGTCTCCAGAGTGGCGCCTTGTGCTTGGCGGTGAGGGCACTCTCTCTTCCCGCTTCTGATGCAGCAATCATGTTAATGTTCGGGCCCATGACTCATTGATCCAGTTCTCCTGGAGAGCCAGAGGAGAAAGGGAGGAGGAGGGGGAGGGGGGTGTTGATGGTGCCACTTATTAGAGAGTCAATTCCTCCTGCGGTGTGCTTTGTACAAAAATGGATGCTGAAGTACCTCTTGAATTTAAAAACTCCGTACTGGTTCTTGTTTTGATCGCACATTGTAAATAAATAAATAAATTTGTAAATTAAACGTATTGCGATATTTTTGTTCCGATAACAAGTATCGATAGCGATGAGGGCGTATCAATATCTTTGATCCCATGTTGAGCTCTGTGAATGGAGGTTGTTTTGGTTTTTTTCCTCCCACTTTTATACTCCCGTGTGTCAGGAACAGTTACTCGAACGGTTGATGCATTTTTCAATCGCCACACTCGAATATATGTCACTTAAGTTAAAACTTTGGGAACACATGCCTCTGCTTTTTAATACATATTGTGAGGTTAATACGTGTTTTGTGGCAAACATGGAGGATCCCAGCGCAGAGCGGCAAGGCTGCGTAATAAAAAAAAAATATTTTTTTTTTCATTATCACAAAAGGGGCAAATGGAAAACTGCAAACCCTAAACCAAAAATGTAGCGAGGAAACCAAACTCTCACCACAACAAGAAACTTGACAAACTGGCAATGTGACCATAATAATTTGGAGCAAGAGTATAAACAGCAAACTCATCTGTGGATCTTCAGTCTTTGTCCGCTTGTTATTTAAACAATTACTAACAGACAATCAAATGTTGATTTGAGCTGCAAGGCGCCTTATTTTTATTTTTTTTGTGCACTGACCAAAATAACAATTAGTCTTGGTGGCTAAAGCAGGAGCAGCAGGGCTTCAGATCCTGACTTTGACCTCTTTCTCTTAACCTTGGTGACTGACCTTCCTAACAGCTGTTGTCCGACTTACTGTTTTGCCTCTGCTACTCCGGCCTGCCTTCCTGTCTGCGTAGAATGTCTCTGGAGGTTATGACCATCCTCTGTCGCTGTGAGAATATCGAAACCTCGGAGGGTGTTCCCCTGGATGTGACTGGGGTGGCCCAGGTAAAGTATTTTCAAGAGACCCCCGGGACAAAAAAAAAAAAAAAAACCCAGCAGTGGCAGTTGCTCAAGACCAAAAGAAGATGCTGCAAAACTGGCTCACCTAAAGTTTGCGTGCGTGCGAGTGTGTACGTTCTCCTCCACGTGGCTTCTCTCTTCTGTCGTCAAACGGGGGCATTCAGCAGTCACTAACTTTGCCGTGAAGCTGCACTCTGAAAACCTTGAATTCTATAGGAATGGCTTTGGAAACTGAGAGACACAATCCGAGTCGAGTTATTCTCGCAGAGCTGCATTTGAAAAAAGTCCGAGTTGATTTCGGGGAGCATCGCATACTCCATTGTTAGTGCTCTGGAGTCCTTGGGTGAATGGTTTCACTTTGTCCTGATTTTTTTCCTTGTGTTCTGGCCCCTCCCTTCATTTGCTTCCCCTCCGAACATGCCTGTTTTTATTTTTTATTTTTTTTTCCACATTCTTCACAGGATAACGCTTGAGATTATGACCCTGCAGCCCAAGTGTGAGGATGTAGAGACAGCGGAGGGTGTAGCTATAACTGTCACAGGGGTGGCTCAGGTAAATCACCACACTGCTTCTTTTTGGGAATGCCAGTTGAGACTTACCCCCCACCCCCCTCACCCTCACCCTGTTCCCCGCCCGCATCCCAGCAACTTCCTTTGGTCTGGCATCACCCCATAATCACGTCAGCGGTGGTTTCATACAGAGGGCTCAGGTTACCATACAAGCATTGTTGTTGTTTTTTTTATTTTTTTTTTTATGCTGGCCTCCAAGATGTCGAGTCTGCATATTTTGCCCTCATCGCTGTACGGAGGACGTTGAATGACACGGATGTGGGCAAGCCTACGCTCAGACTGATCGTAGCACCGTGTCCGAGGTTATAAAATAAACGAAGCTTTTAGTGACAGCCATTTTTTTTTTTTTTTTTAAATATATAAAGTTTGTTTTTAATTTCAACCTTATACGCTGCTGTGCAACAAATTTGCAGCCACAGTAGTTCCTCGTTTCCACTGATGCGGCCTGAATGAGTCCCAGCGTGACAACAAACAGTCGTTAGCGCCTTACCCGCATGTTACTCTCACTTCATGTTCATTGTGCTTTGATTACTTTTTGGTTCTATAATTTTATGAAAAATATTGAATTAATATACATTCACGAATGATTTGGATCATGGAGAATATAATAAAAAGAAAGTGGCACTTACGGGTTGTTTTAATCAGACTTTTTAATCAGAACTTCCTCTACCCTCCGAAAAGCTGCAAAATCAGTCCATCTGGACCCAAAATGCAACGAGTTCTAAAGTGATGTTCGCTTTTTCAGCATATTGATTACCTACCACGACCTTCTGTATTTCAGTTCTTGATTTCAGTCACTTCACTAGTTTTGTGCGCATGCTTTCCGTGTGTCTGAAAGGAGATGCCTCATTATCGGTCGTGTACTGTGTTCGGACGCTCCAGTGTTCCTTGCAGTGTATTTTGCTCCATGCATGCTGACAATGAGCCCACTGTCTGGAACGACCCCTCACTTTCTCACACTTGTTTTAGCACACAATTTCACTCTGCCCCGGCAGTATTGGCCCGAGTGGATACAAAGCTTTTGTGGAGGCTCATGGCAACGGGAGTGGCATGACCTGCCATTCAACACTTCGCTAGCGGGAATTGCCCGGAATTGGGATTTTTTTTCATTTATTTATTTTTTTTAAATGAAACTAATATTTTGTCTGGCATCAGTAAATTGAAAAATAAATAATTCTAAATACATTTCATGGAATTTATTTGTTTTTATTTTTTTATATGACATTTCACTTTCTAGTTTTTCTTTGTATTAAGGGGGTCGGGCGAGGTCAGATTTCTACAATTGGGAGCGACACTCACTTTTTCCATTTCAGCACATCTCCCCCCCCCTGCTGACTCTTTTGAACTGGCCTGCCGTGCGGTTGTCCATCTTGCACCCTTTATCAGTTTTTATGTGGAATGCTAATTACATTGTGTGTCCTTCAACCTTGGTATGAGTGCATGTTACCCAAGCAAATGGTGTGACCACTTGCCTAAGGACCCAGCTCACTTCTCTCTCTTTTGACAGCCCCAGTGGAGTACAGCATCGTCCCCAACTTTTTGTTTTCATTTCTTCGCCATACAAATGAGCTCCTCCTGTCAATGATGTCCCCATTTCCCTTCCTTTATTTTGTGTGCATGGGTAATGAGCATGATACGTGACAGAAGAAAAAAAACATGTACAGGAATTCATACAGTAATGATCTTCCACATTGAATGCACAATTCAAGTCATGTAACGTTTCTATTGAGCCGGGGTGACGAAGGCCATGTCCACACGTGTGTGGCTATTTTTAAAAAGATGTGTTTTTTTTAGTTGCGGGTTAAAAGACAAAAAAAATAAAATAATATTTTTTAATTTTTTTGATTTAAGTGTCTTTGAAAATATCTGCATACATGTGGACATGACCCCAATCATCAAGAGTTAGTCTTGTATGGAATAATTAAAGCCAGCAGCTGCTGTTCACCGTGGCATGTTTCTGGATACCAGTTAAGAAAAGAATTTAGGACCAGAATTGTATTATTTTTTTTAAGTTAAGCATATTCCTCTTTTTATTTTCTAAACTTTTTAGCCACGTAAAGTAAGTCCACATTTGTGTTTTATTAGTTGTTCTGTGTGCGCTCAGCTGACAATGTTTGTCCACACTGACGCCAGGTGAAGGTGATGACAGAAAATGAACTGCTGGGTTACGCCTGCGAGCAGTTCCTCGGCAAGTCGGTCATAGAGATCAAGAGTGTCATCCTGCAGACCCTCGAGGGTCACCTACGTGCCATCCTCGGTACGTATCTACTCATATGAGGTGTTTGGCCGTTTTACCAGAATGCAGTGTTGAACCTACTGTGCTCAACGGGCCGACATTAACGATAGTAGTCGGGAAGCATAAAACCGCTTTGCTCCTGACCTTTTAAAACAAAGGCAGTCAAAAGCACATTTCTCTTGCCAAAGCTCTTTGAACACTATTATGATGTCATCACGTGAATTAAAGCAAGACTTTGAACTGGAAACACCAACACTTGAATTCATGTCACAGGTACTTTAACTGTGGAGCAAATTTACCAAGACAGAGACAAGTTTGCTTCTCTGGTCCGAGAGGTGGCGGCACCTGACGTTGGCCGCATGGGCATCGAGATTCTCAGTTTCACCATCAAGGTGTGACATTTTTTTTTTAAATTGTATTATTTAATTATTTAATATGTTTTAATGCTTGAACAAACTTTTATTAATTTGTTTGTCAGGACGTGTATGACAAAGTGGAGTACCTTAGCTCACTGGGCAAAACGCAGACGGCTGCAGTGCAGAGGGATGCTGACATCGGAGTGGCGGAGGCAGAGAGAGACGCTGGGATCAGGGTAAGAGGAACTTGCATTTACAAATGATCATCCAAGAGCGGAACAAGTTTCCCTAACGTTCAGAAATTCACTTGTGTATTGTTTTTTTTTTGTGTTTTTTTTTTAAACAGGAAGCTGAGTGTAAGAAAGAAATGATGGATGTCAAGTTCCTGGCAGACACGAAAATGGCAGATTCCAAACGAGAGCTGGAAATGCAGAGAGCTGCCTTCAATCAGGAAGTCAACACGAAGGTATTAATGCAGCGATTCGAGGGAATGTGGAGCACGATTTTTAGGCCATTGATTAAAAACTTAAACTTAAAAATTAAAGTCCGAGTTCCAAAAACAAAATCTGTCATTGGGCTTGCAGTAAATAACTAGACACTAAATTTTCCTGATAAGCCAACTTAAAAAGGTGAAGTAGTTATAATCCATCCTGTCTCTCCAGAAAGCAGAAGCTCAGCTGGCGTATGAGCTGCAAGCGGCCAAAGAGCAGCAGAAGATCCGTCTGGAGGAGATGGAAGTGGAAGTAGTCCAGAGGAAGAAGCAGATCACCATTGAGGAGAAGGAGATTGATCGCACTGACAAGGAGCTCATCGCCACTGTGAAGAGACCTGCGGAAGCGGAAGCTTACAAGATGCAGCAGCTGGCTGAGGGCCATAAGTGAGTGGCAGTGGGCCCGCCTTTGGCGAACCTTTACGGATGTACCATTTGATGTAAAATCATTCATATGTGACGCTGACTGTGCCATTTTGTAAGGTCTGTTTAAGCACAGTGAATGCTTTCCTTGCCCTCCACCAGGATCAAGAAGGTGCTGACAGCCCAGGCCGAGGCTGAGAAGATTCGCTTCATCGGCGAAGCAGAAGCCGCCTCCATCGAAGCCGTGGGCAAAGCAGAGGCCGAGAAAATGAGACTGAAGGCTGAAGCCTACCAGC